>NW_028220863.1:0-126420 GCF_045865225.1 Trachurus japonicus | reverse complement strand
GGTCTAAAGTCTATCTCCTCGTTCAGGCCAGGGTGTATCAAGGCATCAAACTGGAAAATCCAAAATGTTTCTCTTTGGAGGAGTTTTTGGAGGCGATCTCCTCCTCTGATAGACTGCTCTATCGTATCTATTCCCTCCACTCTTAAAAGACTGTCATTGCCGTTGTGATGGCTATGAAAGTGGCGTGCCATGGGGTAATCAACATTATTTGTCCTTATGGCATATTTATGTTCCGCCACCCTGTCTTTAAGACGCCTTTTTGTGCGTCCTACATAAAAACACTTGCAAGGGCATGTCAGTCTATAGACGACATGCGTGGAGTTGCAGTTAATAAAGTGTTTGTTTTTGTGTTTCTCTCCTGTTTTGAGATTGGCAAATTCTTTTTGTTGTATAATGTTGCCACAATGATTACAGTTAGTTTGTAAACACTTATATGTGCCCACAGGTCTTTTAAGCCATTGTCTATCTCTTCTGGGGGGGAGATAGCTGTGGGTGAGTTTATCCTGAATAGAGGGAGCTCGTCTGTAGTGGAAGGAGGGGGGATGCTGAAAAACTTCTTTTAGGGAGGGATCACTCCTAAGTATATCCCAGTTGGATAGGATGATCTGCCTGATGGACTGGGCTTGTTGGCTGAAGCGTGTGCCAAAACTAATACCTAAACGATCTCTCTTCTGTTTTTTAGATGGCTCCAAGAGATGTTGTCGTCTAATGGAGGCTGCCTTAGTCTGGGCAGCAGAGACAACTGTTTTTTTTATAAGATCTATCTGTGAAACGTTTGGTCATGTGTTGAGCCGGTATCTGGAAATCAGAGTCTTGGCCACAGATCCTCCTTATCCTTTGGAATTGCCCAAAAGGAATGTTGTTTTTAAGGTGCTGAGGGTGAAGGGAGTCATAATGCAACAAGGAGTTACGGTCTGTGGGTTTTCTGTATAAAGTAGTGTGCAAATTGTTGTCAGCCCCTTTATAAATAAATAAATCCAGGAAACTGATCTTGTCTTTGGAATACTCTATAGACAAATTAATGTTCTCATTGGTATCATTCAAATATTTGTGAAAATCAATCAGTTCAGTATGACACCCTTTAAACAGAAGGAAAATATCATCAATAAATTGTACATACAGTTTGATATGATCTCTGAAAAGATTCTTTTCTGGATTGAAAATAAACTCTGACTCCCAGAGTCCCAGATAAAGACAGACATATTCTTGGGCAAAACTGGCTCCCATACTTGTACCTTTGCATTGCTTAAACAATTTGTCTTGAAACAGGAAAACATTGTTATTCAACACCCATTCAGTAAGTTCTATTAAGAAACCTGTAGGGGGCACCTCACCCTCTCTGTCTGAGAGGTAATGATTGACTGCTCTGTGGCCATCTGAATGATCAATGTTTGTGTAAAGTGCCTCTACATCCATAGTAACCATATAGTCCCAGGGAATATCATGCACTTGGTCTAACTTATTTAAAACATCAGTAGTATCTTTGACATATGAAGGTAAATTCAGGACATATGGTTTTAAAAAATAGTCAATATATTGAGATGCCGGTTCTGTTATAGTTCCGTTAGCAGCCACTATGGGCCTGCCAGGCGGGTTGTCCTTAGGTTCTTTATGCACCTTAGGCAGCATATAGAAAGTAGCTAGTCTGGGATGTTCACATGAAAGGAAGCTTTGTTCCGCCGTGTTGATCCAACCACTGTCTCTGGCTCTGATGAGAAGAGCATCGAGTTGTTCTTTCATAGAGGGTAAAGGGTTGGTAGAGAGTTCTGTGTAATAAATAGTGTTTTGTAATTGGCGGTGGGCTTCTTGAATGTACTTATCATAATGACAGACTACAACTGCTCCTCCTTTGTCTGCCCTTTTTATAATTATTTCTTTATTCTGTTGCAGTTCTTGTAGGGCTTTTTGTTCTGGAGGGGTCAAATTGTGCCTATAGGTGGGCGGGTTAGGGTTATCAAACAATTTCTGAACATCAAAGTCCACTTTTTTTGTAAAAGCCACTAGGCTGGGGTTGTTATTCAAGGGAAAAAATTGGGACTTAGGTTTAAAAGACTTTACTGTAAAGGATGAGTGTTGAGAGGTGTGGTCTCCCGGTTGCTTCTGTGAGTACCATAATTTCAGGTGCATGTTTCTATAAAATTTAAAGAGATCTATTCTAGTGTCAAAGTGATTTGTATTGTGTGTGGGGGCAAAAGATAAGCTCTTAGAGAGTACCTTGACTTGTGGTGTGGACAAAACCACCGGAGAGATGTTGATGACGGTGCTTATTGCATGGGATGAGGGTCGTGTGTGGAGGGGGGGCCACTCTTCCTCCAAAAAAGACGATCTCGTGGGTTGGGATGATGGTGTGCCGGGTTGGTGAAGCTCATCTTCGCTGCCAGTGAGGTTGAAAGACACACTCCTGCTCCGTGTTGAGGATTGCGGGCGCTGGTAGGAGCGCGCGCGCGTGCGTCTTGGTCGTTCATATCATCTGGTTACTTAGTTCCGGCTGTAGTCCTCCTCATCTCTTTTGAATATTAACTTCATCTGTTTAATGGTATTTTCCAGTTTATCCAAATCACTTTTTAATTTTTCTTCAAATGGGAGTTGTTGGGAGTTGTGAATATGGCTCATGGATTCTCGTAATTCTTGGAGTTGCTCTTGCACGGTGGCCCTCTCAGTTTTGGCCTCTTCAATGAGCAACAGGATGAGATCCATAGAGCATTTGGTCAAAATACATTCCCATTTCTTTTTGAAAGCTGGATCATCACTCCCGAAGGAGGGGAATTTGGCTATGCGTAAACCTCTGGGGATATAGCCAGGGGTTAATTTGAGCCGGATCCTGCCGGAACAAGATCCGGCACCTCTTAATTTTGGCCTCCCTGTGTTCCGGTACTTATTTGGGCAGATCCGGCACCTCTCATTAAAAAAAACGTTTTAAAAATGTTTAAAATAAAATAATATGTATTTATTAATTTACAGAACAAATCCCCATAATTCCATGTTGTTTATAGATTTAACGTCATTTGAAAGAGTTGGAGATCTGTTGAAGTTGACGCACTGACCGGTATAGTTTCGCTTCTACCGCGCTGTGCACTGCTGCACTCGCCATTCTCTCTCTCTCCACCCCTCTCTGCCTGTGTGTGTGTGTGTGTGTGTGTGTGTGCGTGCGTGTGTGTGCATGTGTGTATGCATGCGTGTGTGTGCGTGTGTGTGCCGCGCGCGCCAATAACGGCGAAAGAGCGAGATGAATGAACGGAACGATATTGCCGAAAAATCTATTCGTGGCGGACGTAATTTATTTGAAACTATGGGAAACACTGGCCGGAGCAACAGGCTGGACCCTGGCATCAGCCCGCTGACAGCAGGGAGGTTCAGAAGAAGAGGAGAGGCAGTGAGCGGAGAGTAGTGTGGGACGTCCAGCGACAGGTCAGGGATGAGATGCACAACTGTTTGGACAGCAGCTCAGTTCAAGCTGAAGCAGACTTACTATCCCTGGCTTCTTATGGAAAATTCAGGTTTTGCTGCACAACTGAGCTGAGCATACTGTCTATTAATAGGCTGCCGTGCCAATCTTTGAATAATAGAAAGATTTGTGTGATTTATTATAAGCTCTTTTTTTTGTTTGTTTTGACCTGTTGAGAAAATTCCTGCCTGTGGTGATGTGGGCATTTGCCTGTGCTGTACAGAGTAGGCTATAGCCTATATTTGAAATTGAGGCTTGTGTCCCACAGCATGGCATGTCCGCCATCATCCCCCCCCCCCGACATGCGCCGCATACGTTCCGGGACCTCTGCCCGTCTCGTCATCCCTGAGCTGTCATATGTACTTTGCGTTCCGGCACCTCATGATTTACAAATTAAGCACTGGATATAGCCCTCTTGCCAGTAGTCTGAGAGTGAGACTATGTGCCATTGTAGTCTGAGGTCTCTTTCCATGATTTTTCGCAATTTATAAAAATGTTCATTAAGATCCGTATTGGGGGAAGATGTGATTGTGTCTCGGCATAACGATTCCGACACAATAATGCTGTTGCCTTGCTCCCTGGAGTATGAAAAAACGTCAAAAGGCATGTTGGTTTTTTCATTTCACGCCAGGTTTGGCGGAGCCACTCGATGAGAACAATAGTTTTCAAAGGCGGGGGGAGGGGGGGGGATACGAGTGCTCGTGGTGGAAACAAAGGTAACTCCAGGTGTTACGGGGTGCTCTTGAAGTTGAAAAAATTTGTAGAGACAAAAAAAGCACAAGGCTTACTTCAGGCACTCACGCGCAGGAGACAAGGTGATGCGTAAAAAGCCTTTAATAAATCAGGGCATGGATACAAAAGAACGCCGACCGGTTTCGACCGACACGGTTTTCTTCAGGGCGTGGATCAAGGATCAGAGTCACAGGTGGAGTCTCTTATATAAACTCTGTGGGTGGGCCAATGGCTGGCTGCTAATCAAAAACAATAAATGGTTTGATGGTTTCTGTCTTGAAAAACCAACCAACAAAAAAAGAGAACATCACTGAGTTGCGTGTGTGTCTGTGTCTCTGTGTGTGTGCGTCGTGGGGGGGGGGGGCCTCGACGGTAATGATGTAGTCTGTCCATGGTTACTTGACCAAATGTCTCTTGACATGTTAAAGAAAGACAACTATGGACTATGGAAGTTTTAATAGTCAAAATACAGACGTTGTCATGACGTGAACCCATGTTGCTGTAAACAAAAATACGTCTCTGCTGTAAAAAAAAACAAAAAAAAAAACAATTGTTGATTCGGAGGATACCCGACCAAGGTTATCGTATGGCATGCACACGAATTACGACTCAATGTTACGTTTAGCAGCCAGCCAGCGACCTCTAGCAGCAACTGCAGTCTACACAATCCACGCCTTCGGTCTAGGTTGACTCCACTTTTCGTTTTACGGCCGCTAACTCTTTGACTGCCAGCCATTCTCACAGCAGCTTCCTCCAGCTTCCCAGGCATTTCCCAGCTTTCTGACTGATTTTTCGTAGACCCACCATATATTATGTACTTTTACTACATACACATTCAACCCATCAAAGGAAAGATGAGGGTCTCTACTTTCCAGCAAAATAAACAGTTTGTTTCTATCTTGTTCCAGTCTTGTGAAATTGGCGGTTGAATATAGGTTAGTTTAGCCCAAAATGCCATTTTGGCACCAAAATCTTGAGAAAAAGAGGTTTTTGTGTCGGCCGTCGTTTTCAGGTGAACCAGTGCAATTTGCTCCTTTATATTTTGCTTTAGTGACGCCTCAACATCTGTACAGTTGTTCTCTTGTAAACAACAAGACAAAAACAAACAAAAATCAACACTGACAAATGACTTTTGATGACAACAGACAAAACATTTAGCTACTGACACACACTACTGCAGCCTTTTTTCTTTCTTTTCTTTGAGTTACAACTTTGTCTTTCCTTTTTTTTAGTGTGTGTGGGTGCGTGACGTGTGCGTGTGCATGTATGTGTGCGCGTGTGTGTGTGCGTGTGCGTGCGTGCGTGTCTGTGTGTGTTCGGATCAGTTCGACAGGTTTTTGTAGCCGAAACACGGCGCTTTAGATCAGATCCAGCTTCCTCTGGTCAGCAGGCAGCGGTCTCACTCTGTCTCACACAAACATCTACACACACACACACACACACACACACAGCCTACAGCTCTGGCTGACGTGCCCCCTGAACTCCCAACCACAGACAGTACGCTGACGCTCACAACAGACACTCCCACCACCTTTAGCTCTCCTCGTCACGTTCGCCGGCGCCGTCCGCTCCTCATCCACACTAGATCGCGGGATTTTCAAGCTGCTATCTGAGTGATTTCTTGCAAAATCTGGCAACTTTCCAAACGCTCTTGACGACTAACGACGAGCGATCAACGGGGTTGTTGTTACTAACGTGTGTGCTTTGTATCACGGAGCTTCGACGAGCTGCCGAGCCGCCATGAGCCCCGCCGCCCCCTAAGCTCTCACCGGCGGCCAGAGTGTCACGGAGCGGCGCCGCTGCATTCAGACACCCGCCCTGCTCCGTGAGTGGGGAAAAACACGCTATATCTTTTTATATATGTCAATCCAAATGTGTTTTTCTGAACTTTATTTTGATGATACAAGTCTGATCTTCACAGAGGAGTAGGGCAAGACATTCAGCATGGCGTTGCCATTAAAAAAACGCTAAGACGAGTTATCTCATCTTTGGCAGACTACGCTTGGATTCGCTAAGACGTCTTTGGCAGTGAAAGAGTTAATATGTCACTTTATTAACTCATTGAGTGCCAACCACGTAATGTCTCGTTTTTCGTTCCCATGCGTTGAGTGCCAAAAACGAGATTTCTCCCCCTCCTAGGGGGGTCACAATAAGCGTTTAAATTTAAAAACCAAACCAACGGTAGATGCTACAGTGTTGAAACTTCACCACAATGTAGCCTCAATACTGCTGAAACTTTTGTCCACTTAAACTCATTACAAATTATGAAGTCCATCACTCTGTTTTTTTCAATAACTGTAAAACTTTTAAAATGTATCTTCTCCCACAATTTTTGCTCAATTGACACCAAACTTGCTACAGAGCATCTCCAGACCGTCCTCCACAAAACTTGTTTCTCAGATTTTTGATTAAGCAAAAATTGAGCCTACAGTGCATGAAAACGTTTGACTGTAAACAGTACTGTAAACATATACCATCAAATTCTCGCTAAATACATTTTCAAACTTCCTGAAAAAAATGACAATATTCTGGAGTCATGTTTGATGAAGTTTAGCAAATATCAGAATTTTAATTCAAAAACTGAATTTTTGAGAACATTTTGAATTCTGCTCTCATGGGAACAACTGCAGTCAATGTGAGTGTGGAATTTTTAAACATCAGATTTTCTCTTATGAAGCAAAACACTTATCATTAAAAACAAATCACCAACATTTCCATGCTGTCAAGATGCAATTTATGTATTATCAGATTTTTATTTAGATGACTGAATTATTGACATTTTGACCATTTCATCACAACAGCTGCCCGGGCACTGGCTCACCTGAGTGGATAAATGAAGCTACACAGCAGGTCTCACTACCAGCTAATTAGCTCAGCGAGTTAGGAGCTGGTTCTTGGTGTCAGAGATTGTGAGTTTGAGACCCAGCAAGGGTGATGATGATGATGATGACAGATCAAAATGTCAGATGTCCTCAAGCTGTTTTGCTGTCTAAATGCAATTTATGTATTAACAGATTTTTGTTTAGATAACAGAATTTCTGACTTTTTGACCATTTTTGAAATCTGCGTTCACAACTGCTGCCCGGACGGACACTGACTCCCTGAGTCTATTTGAAAAGACACACACCATGTCTCACTTCCAGATAATTAGCTCACTGAGTTAAGCGCTGGTTTGTGGTGCGAGGGGATGTGGGTTCAAGACCCAGCAAGAGTGATGATGATAATGACACATCAAAATGCCAGTTGTCCTCATGGTGACATCACAGCAAGCCTCTAAATTAAAAAAAAAACAAAAAAACAAATAGGTTGGACCGGACCATGGGCGAAAGCTCACTAAATTTTGCACAAAGGTCCAGTGTCATCTTCTTCTTTCTACTTCCAAGGAAATCATACTTCCCATGGGTGAAAACTCACCCAACCTTACAGAAATGTCCAACCCCATGCCAGATCCCATGTATTATCAGATTTTTGTTTAGATAACAGAATTTCTGACATTTTGACCATTTCCGAAATCTGCCTTGACAACAGCTGCCTGGGCATTGACTCCCTGAGTCGATAAATGAAGCTTCACAGCAGGTCTCACTACCAGCCAATTAGCTCAGCGAGTTAGGAGCTGGTTCTTGGTGTCAGAGGTTGTGAGTTCGAGACCCATCAAGGGTGATGATGATGATGACAGATCAAAATGTCAGATGTCCTCAACACGAAACACAAGACAGTTGTACTGATGGTGGCATCACAGCAAGCCTCTAAATTTAAAAATCCAAATAGCTTGGACTGGACCATGTGCGAAGGCTCCTAACATCTTAGAGTCACAGTAGATGTTTAACAAATACATATCATTACCTCAAAAACAGATTTTTCTTTTTACTGTGGTGTCAAATCTGCCTACACGAGAGTGAATGGCTTACTCAATTTGTGAAGCCACTGTTGAACTGCCACTTGTCAATTAGCTCAGTGCCATAGACAATGGTCTTTGGTTCCCGATAGGGGTGTGCATTGGCACTGCCCTCACGATTCGATTCGATTCGATTCGATTCTACGATGCATTGCGATGCATTGCAATGCATTGCAATGCATCAAAATTCTACTGCACACAACACGGCAAATTTTTCATCAGTCATGAAATATTGAACAACAGATTTTATCGGCTGCTATGTATTATCACTCTCCTGTATCTTTGACATAAATGTCATTAAATAAAATAAAATTGAATGGTACAGGTATTGGATATGGGATTTTCAAACCTGAAAAAGAAAACATAAATCACTTCTAGGGCTGCCCCCAAATCACTTCTAGGGCTGCCCCCAAAAATTAGCCGACAGGAAAAAACAAACAAACCTTTGGAGCCGTGTCTTGTCAATATTAACTCAAAATCAATATGACTTAACTATATGACAGACTACGGGGCTTTTATTTTGAAGGGCCCGATACAGGAAGTCGTGACACTTTCTGTTGTGGTTGTTTTTACACGGCACGGCAGGTCTCTCTCTCTCTGCATCAGAGACCCCCATACACAGCCTGAGCTCAGTCACTCCCCCTCCTCTACTGTGTTTATTGGTGATAAACGGGCATGCTGCCTGTAGTAACGGTAAAACCCGACCGGCTTGTTGAGTCTCGGACCCAACACGGCCGGACTCACGAGCGTTAATTAATTAATTCTCAACCCGACCGTGGGTGAAAAAGAAAAAAGGAAAAAGAAAGCCAGCGGCAACACTGCTACTGCTGGTGCTGCTGCTTAGCATGTAGCTACAGGCTGCGCATGTCGTTGCTCCGGAAACGCCCCCGGAGGTAATTGAAACTTCACAACTTTATTTGAGGCCAGAAAATAAACAGTGACATAATCGATTATGGCACGTTGCAGCATCGATGCTGAATCGTGCATGTCCCGCATTGCAATGCATCGCCAAATCGATTATTGTTGACACCCCTAGTTCCCGATAGCCTCGTAAACCAGCCTCTCGCGGAAATGCATTTCATTTCATTTCTCGAGAGAGTCTGGCCTCATCCCCCCTGCAAGCGTTTGGGGTGGGCGGGAGCTGGGCGGGAGTAGTAGCAAAGACGGTTTAATATCTTTGGTAGTAGCGTTGACAGACAACCCCATTCAGCCAATCAGCAAGTTGGTGTAGTGACGGGGCTTTGCACCAGTCGGTCCCTGATTGGCCAATGTGTTGTGTCAATCACAGCGGGCGACGCTGATTGGCTCGGCCTTCTGAGGGTTTCAGTCCAAACGCTTAGAATGGGGATGAGGCCAGACTCTCCCTCGGAATGAAATGAAATGCACTTCCGCGAGAGGCTGGTTTACGAGGCTAAGTTCCCGAGGTTGTGGGTTCAATCCTCAACTAATGCAAATTGGACATTATAAGGACAACTGTCTTGTCTTCCTATTCTCCTGTTTGTTGCTCAGAATTGCCTAAATTTGCCCAAAAGTACCCCGGACCTGACCCATCGCTGCGCAGCAGCTATAATTATAAGAGACACCTGTGTGTGTGTGTGTGTTGCTGTGTCTCAATTCGAATACTTCCTTAATCAAAGAAAGTTTTTTTTTTTGAGTCTGCAGTGCATCTTGATTTTCAAGTAGGTCAAAATGCCGTGTACTGTAAGAACCCAGATGGTGCACTCAAAACGTATTTGATTTGAGACACAGCATGTGTGTGTGCGCTCGTGGGTTAGGGCTGAACATGTGAGAGTGCATGGGGGTGTGTGCCGCAATAAAGGCAAATATATTAACACAGTTTTTTAAACTTTTAGCCCTCAAAGATAAGGAAGCGAAAGAAGGCTGTAGGCTCCAATGTTACTTGGAGGAGGTGGGACCGAGATGGGAATATCATACCACAACATGTGAGGAAGAATCGATCTCGATCGGGTGAGTAAAGTATAACATGGTTATTCTGTTATTCACAGTTTTTAATGCTGTTGGTCAGCAGTTAGAGTTCTTACATTGCACATTACATTTTGTGTTTACAGATAAACCTTCCAGCTCTCGGGAGCTCCCAAGAGTTGAGGAACAACACATGGATGAAATTCCTCAAGAGCTCCCAAATCTTGGTATGCATATTGAATTATGACATCTTACAACATTACTCTTTCAGTTTTAAAATGTAAAATATAGTCATCGGAATATTGTATTGCTACTACTACTGTACTGTAGTGTACTGTAGTGCCCATATGTCTGATGCATATGCAGTGACAAAGCAATGCAGAAAATCACTTTTTTATTTTATTGAAAGACATCATGTATGTTTTGTTCATTTAGACCAACGTATTCAGATGTTGAGAGACCTTTGTCCTCCATCACTGTACCTGCCTCAACTGAAGTGGAAGAGACACCCACCACGTCTGCATGGGCCCAGAGACAGTTGAATGCACAAAAAAGGTTCAAAGCTGCTATGCCAGAGCTATTGAACTGCAGATTGGCTGAAGAGACTGTTGAAGAGCACTGCTGTCAACAATGTAAAGCTGCAGACGCTGTGGTCCGTTGCCTGGACTGTGTTCCTTCAGGAACTCAGTTTCTTTGTCCTGGTTGTGATCTCAAGGTGCACAAAAATCATGTTTTACATGACAGAGAGGCCATGATTTATGTTTTTTTCAAACCAATCCTCCCACATCCTCAGTGGTGATGGACCAAAGTGGCAACTTTGAACTTGCTGAACAAGGTATGTTAAAATATTTTAGTAGATAAGATAATAAGCCACATCTAAAGTTTGCTTTAACGTTTTTTTTGCTTTTTCATTTGACTGTTTTGACTATATTTGACTAATACAGACATTATTATTTTTAATTCCGGTCATTTTCTTTACTGCAGTTTGCGTGCTTCCGATTCCTCCACCACTGCATGTCTGCTCCTGCGGCACAGACTTCACCGTTGTCCCCGGCAAACACACTGTCCTAGTGACTATCAATGGTGCGTCGTCACTTCCTCTACATATTTTACTATTATCCTTTTGTCCTGTGTTGTACAGATACTGGTCAAATAGTAAATGTAATTTTGTTTTCAGGCCCATACAACTTGTGCCTGCCAGTTGTGTGTTGCCCTCTTTGCCACGACAAGTAGACCCCAGGATTAAATGACCTGCTTGGATGTCGATACTGGCCAGCAACAACCAGCTGCCAACTCCTTTTTAAGTTTGATGTCTTCACGTCGTTTGAAGAGATGAAGTTGGCGAGCCCAGCACTGTCCCAACAGGCATTCTTGAGAATGCTTGAGCATAGAGCCAAAAGCACAGGACGGGTAAGTCCTATATTTAAGTATTTTGGGGAGGGCTTTAATGTACAGGATAGTTGAGAGAGAGAGAGAGACATGAAATGGGAGGCAGAGAGGGGGGAATGACACACAGGATAGGGCCGCTTGGCGCGGCATTCAAACCGCACAGATCTGCAGTGTGCCCTTGATCCTTGAATCTTATTGTTCTACACTGACTATGTAATCGTCTGTGCTGTTGCTCTGATGTCTGTGCATGTTTTTCTTTCCAAGTTTTTATTACATTCCAAATATCAAAGTCTTGTATTAACCAGAATACTACCATCCTTCTCTCCAGATGGGTAGTATTTGTGGTGATTCCTTCCACTGAGCCTTTCAGGAATTTGCATTCTGCAATTTTAAGAAAGATGATCTGTGCCAGGTGGAACCATTTGTATGTCCAGCATGCACACCAGACATGCTGGCCATATCAGCAGATGGTAACAGGAAACATTGTCGGTATAAAAAGTCCAAAGGGTTAGTAGAATCACTTTCTCATTTTAGTAATTGATCTATACTGGACTATACTGGACCTCACTGCCAATACATTTAACTCGTGATAAGCATTTTCACAAATTCTAGAGATGATATTTAATAATGTTTGTGGATGTGTGATTATGTTGTCAAACACTTTTTTCCCTAATGTACCAGGACAGATGAACCATCCCTCTTTGATGGAGTCTTTATTGCAGAGGATGTGAAAGTGTCAGCCTTTGTTGACAAAATCCGGAGCATGATGACAGTTGTAAGGATGTTTTTTTTTTTTTTTTTAAAGTATATTTTTTCGGCTTTTCATGCCTTTATTCGATAGGACAGTTGAGAGAGAGACAGGAAATGGGAGGCAGAGAGAGGGGGAACGACACGCAGGACAGGGCCGCCCGGCGCGGGACCCGAACCGGGGCCGCCTGCAGAGGACCACAGCCTCAACACATGGGGCGGGCGCTCCACCAACTGAGCCAAACACCGCCCCAGTAAGGATGTTTTTAACTATCTAATTCTTCTTTACTTTTTGTCCCAGTATTACGTGTAACACATTGTATCTAATTTCAGAGCACTGGTCATGATGTTTGTGGGCCGGCAACTTTTACAGCAGCCAGAGAAACATCCCACAAATCACGAGCAAAGGTGGATGAGGAGGGGCTCGAAATCGCTGTGTGCCGCCATGGAACGTTGCTACAAGGCCTGAACCACTACCGTGGGGAAATATATGCATATCCACTGTTCTTGCAGAAAGAATTGTGTGAAAAGGCAAACGCGACGTTCTTTTGTATGGACATCACTT
Source organism: Trachurus japonicus (assembly GCF_045865225.1). NCBI lineage: Eukaryota > Metazoa > Chordata > Actinopteri > Carangiformes > Carangidae > Trachurus > Trachurus japonicus. The sequence goes on along the minus strand of NW_028220863.1, from coordinate 113,724 downwards.
GCAAGTAGTCACAACCGTTGACTCATCATAACTCTGTATTTTCCGCAGGTGTGGCCATTACTACTGAGTTCTTATTGCATGGGTTATTAGAGCTCTGTTACACTGGTCAGACCACACTCATTTTGTGGTGAAAAAAAAAAAATCGTCAGACGTATGAACACACAGACTCAAGTTGAAAACACTACCAATACCAACCTTTTCACTCCAAGTCCTGCTTTTTGTCCTTACCATTATGAACCTCAAATGCTGTGGTGTTTTTTCTATTGGCAGAGAAGTTGCCAGAGCTCCAGCCTCTTGTAGACATGAAGCCATTCCTCTCAATAATGCATGCCAAGGCTCACACTGGCAAATGTGAGGTACAGTGGCAAGTTAAATGTTTGTATCACAACACTGATTTTAAGTGTCTTACCTCTTCTCTTCCACTAGAAATATACCGTAGCTTTATTTTTATCTCTTCAAGCTCAGATATGTTGGTTCACATCCATGAAATGATTTTGATTATTATATGTAATCGTGTTATGCATTTATTAAGTTTCCTGTAGGACCAGAGATATACACTACATGCTTTTAAAGTGCTGTTCTGTGTGCACATCATGCCTGTGTGTAGGTCAGTTGTGTCCAGGAGCAAGAAAGTAAACACAGGAACAAGGCCTTGTCTTCACGACTAGTGTATACGTCTCTGACAGAGACATAACCTATGTCAAAAGCACAGTTGTCATTTGCTCATAACCATGATGATTATCTGAACAGTATAGCATCATAATGCTGAATGTACTTTGAGGAAACATCTTGAAAATCCTACACTGTTTTACGCCTTGTAAAGGAAGGCATGCTGCCCCCAGATGACTGAGCAAAAGAAATATTAAGCATGTACAATAGCGCTAACATGCTCACATGTTCTTGAAGTCTGGAGAGGTGCGTTTGCAGTATGAACCAGATCAGAGTCAATTTGGTATAAGACCATCTCGTCTCAATGTGGGTCTTTTAATCTGTACTAGAGCTCAGTTAGCATCTCCAATGAACCACATTAACCAAGCAAACATACAAGGAACTTAACCAAATAGGTTGGATGTGAAAGCATGACTCTAATACAAATGTCTTAATCTTATTGTCTGTTTTTGGAATAGGTGAGGTTGGGGGGGGAGAAACCAGGAGGGTGCAGGAAACACAATTGGTGAGGAAGTCGAACAAGTAAACAGCTTCCTGTCAAGAGCAGCTCTCACGACAAAATATATGACCAAGTCAGGTTGGTAAAAGCAAAATATATGCTTGGAAATAGCATCAAATGATAAAATGTATTTTAGTTTTATGTTTGCATAATTTCTAGGAGGTTTTTTGTTTGTTTGTTTATTGCAGGCAGAGCTGACATGATTACGGTCCTCGCCATGGCATGGAACAATCGGAAACATGAGAGTCTCCACAAGGCACTGGCCAAGAGATTTGTCAAAGTAAGAAGTCTGTGGGTCTATGTCGTATGTTGAAATAGGGCACCATTTATGCAGAGTGTGAAACCCAAGTACTGAGGCTGAATCCTCAGCTACAGCCCTTGGTCTGATTCCCACCTGTGGCTCTTTGTTGCATTTCAGTCTTCCTCTCTTTCCCTTTTCTCCTGGTGCTTGTCGGGTGTTCTAATAGGCCTGTTTGATTGATTGATTGATTTTAAATCACAATCACAATTATTTTGTTAGGACCATGTTAGAAAATTAATCAGACATTTAAAAAACTAACTAGGGTATACAGTACAGCCCCCATTCATCTATCTGGGCTGCGCTGGGGTACCGTAGTGACTTCCGCCTCCTTCTGCCCATAACGCTCTCCCCACACACTCTCTACAAACATGTCAACGTTTGCTAAGGCGCAGTGAGGACTTTGTTGCCACAAAGACTAGTGGCCCTTTTCCACTACAGAGTGGGCTTTATGCACAGCTCCAAGTAGTTCCTGAAATAAGCCAGCTCCTTTATTTCCTGTTACATTATTGGACCAACTGATTAATCCAGGTGTGTCTGACCATTATTGTGAGGTCAGACACACCTGGATTAATTAGTTGGTCTGTGCATAAAGCCAGTTACAGCTCTGTTCTGCTCAACTCGGTTACGTCTTTTCCCATTACAGCTGAGTTCTTCAACTTGGGTGGGTGGGTTCGTCATATCAAAAGACACAGCACACATAAATTAGTTTGTCATTTCCCCAAAATATCGTTATCGGAAATTGTTTTTTGAGAGAAGAAAATTGAGATTTTATTTTTGGGCAAAATCTAACAGCCCTGATATATCTAACCAAAAATAATAAAGGAGGCGGTGGGTAGATCACCAATGACCATGTAGGAATAAAATATTGTTTGTAAGGAATGGTTATTTATTAATTTGATTTATTCTCCATTAATTGTTAACAGCTGTATCTTGAGAGATTACACCTTGGGCTCTTGTATTCATCTCTCTTTTTCAAACCTTCAAAATAGGCCACACAGAGAGCAGATGTGGAAGGAGCCAACCTCCAACATCTCCAACAGGAGCTGAACATATCTCTGGAGGACAAAGAGCAGTGGGTAGAGGATGTGAAGCAGTGGGCGGTCTCTGGTGTGTAATGTGGTTGGTGGTTGTGTGTCAGTATAATAGGTCTTGTGATATTTGACTACATGACGTTTTACATCTTGCCTTGTTTCTATTTTTCGAGAGAGACCTACATGTAGTGCTGACAGTAGCCAGGAGGAGCTCCAGAGGGAGATAGAGGACATGATTTATTCCATAAGAAAGAAGAAAAATGATCTCTATCGACAAAATGGTATGAAGTATTACATCACTCAACAGCTTATGCTTGTTGTTCTTTTCCTATTTTTGTTCTTTTCCTAATATTTCTTTTAATCAAACAGACAGCAACAAAACGAGGCAGCGAAAAAGGAGGAGACTAGCTGAGGTCAAGAAAAAACTGAAAGACACAATCATGCACTACAATGCTGAACCTGCATTTGAGCCAAAAATTGACATTGAAGCTGTGTGCAGTCTCTCTGACAATGTCATTCTGCCTTGGGATGCGCAAGGAGATGGTAAGCAAGTGTTTTTTGTGATTTTGAAATTCATAGAATTCAAATAATGCGAAGCTAGTTCAGGCAGACGAGTCCAGCTGTGCCCATCCTGATCAGCTGATCAGTCACCTGCTCTCCTCATCCAAATAGAAGCGGGTTATTTAAACCCCCCAGCTCATCCCTGGCTATGATGCCGCTGCTCTGCAGCTACTGCTTACATCTCACTGCCGCCCATGAGGTTTTGCAAACCCACCTCCTCCCCAGCATCCACCTGTGGGCTCTGTCTCTTGATCCCCTGTGGGGGGTCTGCTTCATTCCCTGTAATGTCTGCCAAAGCAGATCATTCAGGTAATGAATTACTGAGACAGAGCCTGACACCAAACCTGCTGCAGCCATGCTCAAGGATACCTATGCTGTGCTTCAGCTTGCCATGCTTACGCTCAATAAATGATTTGTTCTCATTCCAGAGTAGTCTGACTGAACTGTTGTACGTAGTAAAATGCTTTGATGGTTTCATATCTGTTCTCTTTTCCAAAACAGTGGTGAGTCTACGCTTGAAGAGGCGACTGTTTGACCAGGTCATGCTGGTTAGGCGAATGGAAGAGGAGAGGATCGTCATCGTGAAAGAGATGACCCAGCATTGTCAATATTTGAGAAAGGCTTTGGGCAAACTTGATAACCTCCTTCACCAGGTTGACCAGGACATCAAGAACCACGGTAGGTTCCACACAATCTCCCCTTACTAAAAGGAGGATGCATTCTCAGTGACTTTGACATCTTTCTAAACCCAATGACCAAGTTCGAGTTGCACTTCTGTGTGCGACTTGAGTTGGACTTGTGTCTTTGGACTCGTGAGCAATCATTATTTTCTTGGCTTGTGCTGATTTTTGTCGTTATAAAATACACTGCTACAGCTGAGCAGCGCCACATGATCTGTATTCAGACTGAGGTTAGATCTTCATATATTGAACTCATTTTATACAAAGTACAGCCAAACACAGGCTATAGAGAGAGGAACAGCAGAGTGACAGCTCGGTCAGTGACAGGTGTGATAGGTGAACTGGCTTGGGTTTTTGTTGTTTTTAGGGTCCGGGCAGCGCAGCTGCCAGGACACTATTGTATTCCAAGGAATTCTTCTTCTTCTTCTTCTTCTTCTTCTTCTTCTTCTTCTTCTTCTTCTTCTTCTTCTTCTTCTTCTTCTTCTTCTTCTTCTTCTTCTTCTTCTTCTTCTTCTTCTTCTTCCAAGGAAGTCATACTTCCCATGGGTGAAAACTCACCAAACTTCACAGAAACATCCAACCCCATGCCAGATTCACTCAACTCCAAGGACATGTGCCCCCCCTCCTAGGGGCAGCATTTCCCCAGAGCATTGTGTGTTTTCATTATATTTACTTTCCATATATTGTTATATTTACTACTTTGCAATACCCTGTTAAAGTGATCATATGCTAAACAACTAATCTATACTGTATGCTAATAGATAAAGGGGTGATGATGATAATACAGTAAATGCTTTGAATTTCTTACATTTCTTAGCAGATCGGATAGCAGCAGATGATAGAAGGGTCATTACAACCAGAAGAGACAGGAGACCTTTATGTTTTAGAGACTTGAGGCTTGATTGGACTTCCTAAAAAGACTTGTGAACATCTCTGCCAATGGCACAATACTATGTAATGATAAATCAGTGCCACTGAGCAGTAAAATGGCATGTAGTGACATGTAATGAAAGTACCACACTAGTGTCATGTAATTATTGCAGTTTCATCAAATCTAAACACCCTTTTTTGGTCACAAATCCATTAACATGTTCAAAATGCATGATCCAGACTTCATTGATCAATATAAGCTGCCTTCTTTATCAAAATTTTCTTTTCATTTTAGTGTCATCCCCAGATATGACTGAAGAGGGATACAGGGGACTACACTGCTGTCTTCTTCACAAGCTGCACCTTCTGAGCAGTGTCACCAGCACCTATGCCCTTGTGGATGCAAGCTCCTCTTTCAGTCCATTTGAGGAAGACAAAGAGGACAAAGAAGAAGAGGGGGAAGAAAAAGAGGAAGAGGAGAGTGAACAGGACAATAGCAGTTCAGAAGAAGAATTGTAGACAGATGACACTGGATTAAAACAGACAGGATTCTGTAGGAGAGATCACTGCATAAAGCCCTTGCCTGTCATGACAGTTCATCACTGCATCCACTAATGACAGCTGAAACAATTAGTAATGGTTTGGATTGATATTGAATTCCAGTTTTAGTATAGTGAAATGTACAAATTTGTCCATGTTGGGGAAAGTGAAAGTATAGGTTTTGGAAGTACCTCAAAACTGTTGCAAGTGAATGTATTTTACTTCATCAATATCATGGAGATCTGAGAATAGTTGGGGGGTGGGGTTCTGCTGACATGCATTGTTCATCTACACTATGTAAACATAAACCATGACATCAAGATTTCAGCTTCATTAAAAAAATTGGCTAACCCACTGCTACTCTGTCTGTTGTGTCTTAAGTCCACTTGTGGTAATGATAGATCATAGATGACGAATATAGTGTATATTTTATTATTGTGGTTGTATTAGGGGCTGTGTCCACCAGACGCGTTTTCAGCTCTGACAGCGCTCTCAGCGCTCCTTTCCCAGCGCTTAGCGCTCTCTCTCTCCCTCGTCAGAATGCCGCTGTTGCTAGGTTACAAAACGAGTCCTCTGACACTTCCGTGTTCCGGCCTTGTTTAATGTAAACACTACAACGAGTGTCAGAAATACACAATAGCATTAGCGGCAGCTTTTGACATGGACCCTGAGGTCGGCCTACCTTCAACACAAGTGTGGGTCATGATATAAACCGAGCCACGTCTCCGTTGTGTTGCTGTCGGTAACGTAAGTCCCGCCCCTTCTTGATTCTGATTGGTCAGTGCGGTGAAAAGTGACATTGACGAGCGTAGCGCTGTTCTAAAAGTTGAACAGATTTCAACTCGAAGCGCTCTGAGCGCCGCGACAAAAAGAAGCAAGCGCCCAGGGCGTTTTACCGCCGAGGGCGCTGAGAGCTGTGAGCGCCCAACTCAATAGGGTTTGAATGTAAAATAGACGCCCAGAGCGCTGAAAACGCGTCTGGTGGACACGGCCCCTTATTGTTATTGATAAAAATAATAATAATAACAATATGATAATAATAATACTTTTATTAAATTATTATTGATGATAATCATAGTAATAATAATAATCATCATCATCATCCCCGCCGGGAGGGAGAGACCCCGGGGAAGACCCAGAACACGCCCCTTGGGATCCTCCCGGAAGCACCAGAGGAAGTTTGGGTGTCCCTGCGCAGACTGGATGGATGGATTAGTGTGAAAATAAAACGCACATCCTCAAAGGGAATGCTACTAATGCTATTTTATTCAATGCATTCGTTAAATCTGGTACACACGTGCATTTTGAGCTGTATTATTAAAAGAAGTCTTATGAGATCGGCAGAAAGCCTACTGACTAGGGATGTGGAGATTCACCGATTCATATCGGTGGTCCGATACAAACGTTTGCGATGCGACTGCACCGGTGGATTCAGGGTACATCGGATAAAATTCATGGTTGAATTTGCGATGCATCTCTGTAGCCTGTCTACATCGGTAAATTCCATGGTTAAATCGATCGTTTCATTTTCCGAGGTAACCTGAATGCACCACCGCGGAGCCGTGTGCAGCCTCCTGCCCCTGACAGGTAACAGCAGCAGCAGCAGCAGCAGCAGCAGCAGCAGTAGTCGGAGCCGCCAAGAAAAGTAAGTTTACAGTCCGATCTGAAGCGCTGGAGCGACGGGTCAATACTCGGCCGTCACTGGCTGTAACTAGGAGCAGGGCCGTGGTAGTGGCTCTGGTTGTAGTGAGCTGGGAAGTGGTGGTAGCCGCGGATGCTAACCGCTAGTTAGCGGTAGCGGTTAGCATAGATATATAAACGTTTATATATCTATGGCGGTTAGCATCTGGGACAGAGCTAGCAGTGCTAGTAGCTCTGCTGCTCTGCTGCACGGAGCTTCACCTGAGCTCTGTCACATGTCCCATGCACAACAAAACATCTGTGACTTGTCTCTTTTATGTTGTGTTGTGAAGCACTTTGTAAAGTTGTGTTTTTAAAGGTGCTAATATAAGTTATTATTATTAAAACATAGCAAAAGACAAAAATGCAGACTTACCACCACACAAGACTAGAAGCACATAGGTGATGATTAAGCTGGATTTCATTTGTATAAGTCTAGCATTTATTTTTGAGCAAAAACCTCTAGACTACCTTTCAAATATGAGTTGTTGTCCCATAAAAATTAACCAAATAGGCTACCCTCAAATTGGTAGACAGTAAGGCAGAATAGTGGTATTTAGGGTTGGGCGGTATGAGCAAAATCTTATATCACGGTATGAGTAGCTAATTTCATATCACGGTAACGGTATATCACGGTATGTTTTATTCCCCCTGTAAATTCAATTAATGGCTTAAAATAACCATACTGTCGCATTTGATCATTTTCCTCTTTTATTTTTTAACTTGGATTTCTATTTTACGGAAGCCCTAAAGGGCCAAGTCCGTATACATTTTTTTATTATCGTTTTCTCGAGATAACAAAGTCTGTTTTCTCGTGATAACAAATTAATTTATTTCGTTATCTCGAGATAACAAAGACCGTTTTCTCGTGATAATGAAATAATCATAGAATGTGTGGTTGACATGGTTGCCTAGCAACATGTTTCCCCGGTGCAACCGCTTCTGCTTACGGGGAAGTAGCAGCTGGTTAGCCGCTGTATGTTCGTAGCAGGGGGCTACTACGTATTAACTGACTCGCCGCTCTCTGTGTGTGTCGCGGTGATAATTTAACCGTGAAAAGTAGGCTACAACACACACAACATAACGTTACAGCCCCAGTGTTGTGAGTGAATCATGTCGGGACAACCAGGCTTCATGAATCTGCTTCACATTGTGTGTGTTGTGTGTGTTGTAGCCTACTTTTCGGCTACAACACACACAACATAACGTTACAGCCGCAGTGTTGTGAATGAATCATGTCGGGACAACCAGGCTTCATGAATCCGCTTCACAGACCCCGGTGCCCGGCCGTAGGTGGCTCACACACCCGGGGAAGGACATCCTGGCAGTGAGGGTGTGTGAGCCCGGCCGCCGCCGCCGCTGGGGGCGGCCAGGCGGGGAAGGCGATCAGTGAGCTTCGCCTTCCCCACCGTAGCAGCAGCAGCAGCGGCAGCGGGGGTGGCCGGGCTCACACACCCAGGGAAGGCCATACTGGCAGCATAGTTAAGAGGAGAAACTTTCTGCTTCTAGTTTAGGAGCAGCGCAGCGGCTCGCGGCTGCAGCTCTGTTCACTTCATACACTGACTCCATTCTCAGTGTATGAAGTGAACAGAGCTGCAGCCGCGAGCCGCGTGTGTGTCAGTATCCTTTGGCCTTCTTGTGGTGTTCAGTTCAAGCATATTCAAGTTTAAATTCCCTGCTGCATAGCCGTCCCATCCTGGACCATTTAAGAGGCTTGCCCAATTGTGATTTTTCCAGTCAGGACGCTTTCTATTGTTAAGATTAAGATTAACTTTATTGGTTAATAAATTGGTTAAATTAAGTGCTCAAACAGCTGCTTAAAAACCACACATATAGTAGTACACCTACATACTGTATACATACTGTAAATAGTTCCTCTAATAAAGTCGACAATGGTTTAGACCTGAAATATAGCTCTGTTAAGTTTTCTTGGAAGGTAAAACTAAAACTATTAACTTGCTCCGCCTCAGCTCCAATGATGTGATGTGTGTCTGTGCTTCCTCCTTCCTAAACTCAACAATCAGCTCCTTTGTTTTGCTGACGTTGAACAGTAAATTGTTCTCTGTGCACCCCATTGCAAGAATGAAGTGCATGTAAACGTAGTCATTACAGTCTCTTGATATAAATTCAATGTTTATAGTGGGATTACCCTATCCCACTATAAACATTGAATTTGAAAAGGGATTTCGGTAGCACAGTTTAAAACTCAATGTTTTAAAGGCTAACCCAGATTGGCAATATAGACGGGTTTCTTGTGTACAAACAATACTAGGTGTGTGCGCAAACAGGGGGCAAAGATGACAGTTTGCGTGCATATGTGCTTTTTAGTTTTTATTATTTTTAGTTTTATGACACAGGTGCTGCACAGACTCTCGCCGACTTTAAAGCCCTTTGTCCTGTCCTGCTTTCTCCACCCTGGCTGCGCACGCACATCTGCGATGATGTTGCACAGAAACCTGTCTATAAAGAACAAAGTTAATTGATTGACAGGTTTTTTGTTGCTATATTATAACATTTATTCAGCCATTTCCCAGAATGCATATGCTTAAGAACTGTACTTGTTTGTCTTATAAATAAGTCTCTTTTTAATGTCCTCAAGGGAAAAGAAGAAGTGAAGGTACGGTGTACACCCTGCTCCAGGTGGTAAGTTCTTTATAAACAAAGGCAATACAGTGATACTGTGGTTGACATTGTATTTAAAAGTCACTTCTTTTGCTGAGTAAAGCTGGGTTCAGACTACACGATTTCAGGGCGATTCTGACACGATTTCGTTGTGGCACATTTCACACTTCGCACCGACACATTTCCAGCGTCGTGCCCGATTATGAGTGTTGGGAATGACAAACTGATGTGTAGTGTGACATAATTGACGACTAGCGATTTTGCGTCTACAGCACTGTACAACGCAAGTTATAATTCTTTTAATGTCCTGACCTAGTCTGGCTAGTCTGGAATTAATTAATTAATTAATGCTCGTGACTCAGGCCGTGTTGGGTCCGAGATTCAACAACAAGCCGGTCGGGTTTCACCATTATTACCGGCAGAATGCCCGTTTATCACCAATAAACACAGTAGATGAGGAGGGTAAAAAGTTACTGAGCTCAGGCTGTGTGATGGGGCTGCGGGGGTGGGGGTCCGCGGGCAAAGAGCCAGTTATAACATTAAAAATTAGTCTACAGGGTTAGGATTATATGCTAAATCTACTTTTATTTGTTTGAAAATTATATTTTCACCAAAACTGCAAAATTTTTATTGTGCTACTAAAAAATGTTGTGTGCTACTAAATTTTTCAGCATGGTAGCACAGTGCTACTTGGAAAAAAGCTTAGCGTCAAGCCCTGCGCATCGTATCGTGAACAGGAGTGAATCGTATCGCATCGTATCGACAGGAGCTTCAGTGTATCGTGTATCGTATCGGTGGCAGCGTATCGAATCGGCCTCAGTGGTGGAGATATAGCCTACAACCCTACTGTAGACTAATTTTTAATGTTATAACTGGCTCTTTGCCTTAACAAAAATCAGGAAAGACAAACAATGCAAATGTGTGTGAGAAAATAGAATATTTATTACAACCAATATTAGTTTTTAGTTTCATGCTGCAGTCTTCACTATGTGTGTGTGCATGAGGTCATGTGTCTGTTATGGAAGGACTGCATTGGTTAGAGAAGCTCTCTATCAGATCTGATTACAGGTCCGATTTGATTTTCCCTGGGTTTTGAGACCAAGGTGGCTAAGGCCCTGGGGTGGGGGTATTGATGAGCAGCAAACCTATATTTCCCTCAGTATAAAAAGCTGAACATTACATACTGGGCTCTACACTAACATTTGCTTGTTTACTTTAGGAGCACAATGCAAAATGTTTGAGTAGCATTTAAGCCTTAAAGGATATTTTCCGTTTTTTACAACCTGGACCTTATTTCTAGCATAAAATACGATCATTTTACTCACCCAGACAACTTTGGTGTCATTTGGAGTTGTTTTGACGAAATTAGCCCCAGTGGAGCAGCGCGTATATCTGTATAATGCGAGAGCACGGGGCACGCAATGCAGCCTGTAAATAACACATTATCCGCCGCAAAACTCGTTCATTTCGCCAATATTTTGTTATGATACACTAGTGCTATTCCCCTCCGAGCCCGTGGTGGCATGTTAACAACATCCGGGGTCTCTAGGTTGACCTACTGACCTCTGATCTGGATGATGTCATCTCCGACCACTGCCCGGCTCATTCTGATAATAATCATTCTGCTTCGGCATTCGGGTCCATTTTTAGCTCAACGAGCCAGAGCTTTAGTGAGTCCAGGCTGAGGAGAGGAAGCCTGTGGAAGCTGAACTTCATCCAGCTGCTCATTTTGTTCTGACAAGTCAGAAACACGTAGAAACGAACCATAGCATTAGCGGTAGCAAGTTAGCCACGCCGGGCAGCGGTCGGAGATGACATCATCCAGATAAGACGTTAGTAGTCAACCTACAGGCGCAGCATGTTGATAACATGCCACCACGGACTCTGAGGTGAATAGCACTAGTGTATCATAACAAAATATTGGTGAAATGAACGAGTTTTGCGGCGGATAATGTGTTATTTAGAGGCTGCATTGCGTGCCCCGTGCTCTCGCATTATACGTATACGCGCTGCTCCACTGGGGCTAATTTCGTCAAAACAACTCCAAATGACACCAAAGTTGTCTGGGTGAGTAAAATGATCTTATTTTATGCTAGAAATAAGGTCCAGGTTGTAAAAAACAGAAATTATCCTTTAAATAATGTTGAGGGTCCAACATGACCCATTTTTACATTTGAGAACAGTAAAATCACCAAACATTTTTCCTAAGTTGACTTCTTATGTGACCAGGAATGGGTCAAACATGAAAATATTTCACCTTTTTTTTTTTTTTTTTTTAAATCAACAGACACAAGCAGTAACTTGTTCTAGGTAGGTTATATTTTGACCAACACAATATTTGGTTAATTGGTCTTTCCTGCCATTACTCTGATATGAATTACATCTCTTAAACCATAGTAGCCTAGGATACAGTAGTGATGGGATCGGCAGTTCTTTTGACTGTACTGTAGTGTTGTGTCGTTCGCGAGTGATTCGCACGCTTCCTTTTACAGTACAGTTCCACCTTTCTTACAGGGTAACTACTCTGTAAAACTCTGATATCACCCTGATATTTACCTGATAATTATCAGAGATGTATGGGAGTTTTTGCCAGGTACCATGTTCAAAACTACACAGGATTATAATCTACAGTTACCAGGAAAGTACATGGTAATATCATTGAAACAAACCACGCTTCCTTTTACAGTACAATTACACTTTTCTTACATGGTAACTACTCTGTAAAACTCTGATATTTACCTGTTAATTATCAGGTAGATATGGGAGTTTTTGCCAGGTACCATGTTCAAAACTACACACCCTGATGGGGGGCAGAGGATTATAATCTACAGTTACAAGGAAAGTACATGGTAATATCATTCAAACAAACCACGCTTCCTTTTACAGTACAGTTCCACCTTCCTTACAGGGTAATTCACAAGGTTTTACCTGATAATGTAAATTGTAACTACTGGGTAATTAGAAAGTAATTACTTGGTAAATAGTTGCAAGTTATACCCTCACTGTCACTACACAGGTTGCATAGTCTATAATTCCTGGATAAATACCTGGTAGTTTTCTGTATATTTCTAGTAAATACTAGGTAACTAGTTGATATTTACCAGGTAAGTATTAGGTAACTACCACGTAAAAAAGTGGTAGTTACCAGGTAAACATGTGATCATGTGAGTAAATACCTGGTAATTACCAGGTAGGCTAAATATCTAAGTTATTATCACCCTAACAAAGTCACATATAGACACATTCAATGGGTTTATAGTCTACAATATGCAATTGCAGGATATCTACCTGGTAATTATTGGGTAAATACTAGGTAACTTGTTGGTATTTACCAGATAAATATCCGGTAAATATTTTTAACTACCGGGTTTAAAATCTACAATATATAATTACTGCGTATCTACCAGGAAATTATTGGGTAAATGCCTGGTAGTAGTCAGGAAAAATATCTGTAAATACTGGGTAATTACCTTATAATTACTTAGTAAGTACTTGGTAATTACAATTAATTTTTACTTTTACTTTAATCCGATGCGCTATGCAATGCAATACACCTGGCACTTTAAACTGAGTGCACTTTAGGGCACCGTGCAATACAACTTGGTACCCATGTTCTCCTGCACTTTAGCACCTGTCACTTTGGCCCAGCACTTTGCACTTTGCACTTTATTTCCCAAACTGTCCAGGTTCCATTACTGGCATGATTATCTGACCTGTTTTTTACCTTATTACCTGGTAATTACCTGGTAATTACCGTACTGTAAAAGGAAGCGTTACCAATTATTTTTATTTAATATTTAATCCTTATCTCCTATATAAGTGCATTGCATTTTTTCATGACGGTATTGAAACTGATACCGTTGCTATTTTTAAACACCTGCAGTATACGGTATTACCGTAATACCGCCCAAGCCTAGAGAGGTGTTCATTCATTCATTCTGGAGGTCGGCTGTACCTTTGACTACAGCCTAGAGGGGGCCACAGTGCTGAGATACCAGCAGCTGAAGCAGACCCCCCCCCCCCACCTCAAAGAAGAGCTAAACAGTTAGCCAGGTACTGCTCAGTATGGGCTTTATGCAGCTCCACTACTTCCTGAAATAAGACAGCTCCTTTATTTCCTGTCTTACATTGTTGGACAAACAGAATAATCCAGGTGTGTCTGACCATTGTTGTGAGGTCAGACACACCTGGATTCGCGTCGGGGTTCCATACAACCGACCAACTATACATTATCCCTTACGTGTTGTAACGTGACTTAAAGCAGAAGTAAGCGATCCGGTCGTTTTGGGTAATGCTGCGTTCCAGGCAGGCTTTTGAAACCGTAAATTACAGCTTCAAGTCACGACTTACGACTTTGTAGCGTTCCAGGCAACCCACTCGTGTTTTTCAGACCTGTTTTACCTGTGAAAGTCACTATAACGGCCACTCGTAACTTCCGACCCGTGAACTCGTACCAGATCGAACTGGTACGACTTCACAGGTCGGAAACAGAGTTACGGGCTGCCTTGAACGCACCATAACGTCTTGTCAGCCGATGGAGTTAGCAGCCCCCGCCCTCGTCATGGATCTATTGGTCCTCGTCCCTACATCACCACATTCAGGCGCATCCCTTGGCTGCACACACAGCCCTTCATGCCGTTCTCTCTCCTCATTGGATAAAACTTGTAGGATACGAGAAAAGTTTTCTCCTCGGCTCAGAGCAGAGCAGAGTGACTGACAGACCCGTGTTTCGGTCCAAACACTCTATGTAAGTGATTGCTGTCGGAAGATACGTATAACTATTTAAGACTTATATTAACACAAAAATATCGCTTACTTCTGCTTCAACACTTTAACATTTATTCAAACAAACTCCGCTGTATCATAGCAACTAGAAGTAAACATTTCTGCCGTGTGTTCAGGCCAAACCTCCCTCCTCCTCCCCCCAGAAGAAGAAGAAGAGGAGGTCAGAGACGACTCCTCCTCTTCTGGACATCTGCACACCTGGGAGAGAGAAGAAGAAGAAGAGACGGACAGAGGAAGAGGAGGAGGAAGTCATGCTAACTCCTCTTCCTCCTGATGAAGAGGGAGATGGACAAAAGATAAAGGAGGAGGAAGAGGAGAGGGTCATTCTAACTCCTCTTCCTCCTGATGAAGAGGAAAACAGAGAGGGAGAGAAAAAGAGAAAGAAGAAAAAGAAGAAGAAGAGACAGAAGGAGGAAGAGGAGGAGGCGAGGTTAACTCCTCCTCTTCCTCCTGATGAAGAGGGAGATGGACAGAAGAAAAAAGCAAAGAAGAGAAAGGAGGAGGAAGAGGAAAGGGTCGTTCTAACTCCTCTTCCTCCTGATGAAGAGGAAAACAGAGGAGAGAAAAAGAGAAAGAAGAAAAAGAAGAAGAGAAAAGAGAAGGAGGAGGTTGTTCTTCCTCCTAATGAAGAGGAGAATAGAGAGGGAGAGAAAAAGAGAAAGAAGAAAAAGAAGAAGAGAAAAGAGGAAGAAGAGGAGGTTGTTCTTCCTCCTGATGAAGAGGAGAATAGAGAGGGAGAGAAAAAGAGAAAGAAGAAAAAGAAGAAGAGAAAAGAGGAAGAGGAGGAGGTTGTTCTTCCTCCTGATGAAGAGGAGAACAGAGAGGGAGAGAAAAAGAGAAAGAAGAAAAGGAAGAAGAGAAAAGAGGAAGAGGAGGAAGAACACAAAGAGGGGGAGGAAAAGAGAAAGAAGAAGAGAAAAGAGGAAGAGGAGGAGGTTGTTCTTCCTCCTGATGAAGAGGAGAACAGAGAGGGAGAGAAAAAGAGAAAGAAGAAAAAGAAGAAGAGAAAAGAGGAAGAGGAGGAGGTTGTTCTTCCTCCTGATGAAGAGGAGAACAGCGAGGGAGAGAAAAAGAGAAAGAAGAAGAAGAGAAAAGAGGAAGAGGAGGAGGTTGTTCTTCCTCCTGATGAAGAAGAGAACAGAGAGAGAGAGAAAAAGAGAAAGAAGAAAAAGAAAGAGGAGGTCACCGTTGCCGCGGTAACAAGTCATGAGAAGAAAAAGAAGAAAGAGAAAGTGACAGAGATGACGAGAGGAGGAGAAGAAGAAGAGTGAGTAGTGAAGTACTCAGTTACTAGCGGTGTAACATCGCGGTTGGATACCTCGGTGTTGACGTCTCGGTTCGGTTCATTTCCCGTTCAGTAAAAGAACCAAATGTAAAACATACATTTACTTGTTGTTTATCAGGAATTTTTCTAAACCAAATTTACAGTTTTTTAGACAAATTATTATAATTCTACTCACCTGCTAATGTTATGTTGTACATCGTCCCTGATACAAATACACTTATTCAACTAAACTAAACCATTATACAAAATATGAAAAAAATAGAATACTGTTGAAAAGTGCTGCCTAATAAGTTCAATAAATTATTCTCAAATAGGCCTATTTCACGAGATTCGGAAGTGACGTCACACAGGGTAAATCAACATCCGGTCCGGTCAGCTGCGGCTAGAGCGATTGACAGAGTGGCTACACTTTTCATTCAAACAAACTAATACGACCGCCACAAAAGATTTAATCAGTGAGACTAACATTAATCTCCTAAAAAAAGTTTAACCAGTCAGCGGTAAACCTCTAAAAACCTGTGGATAAAGTTACCTGGATGTAGCTACGAGCATCTGCCTACTAGCCCCCGGTCGCTGCTCCCTTTGCATTTCTCCCACAACAAGCACATTTCCTAACAGGCAATATCTGGATAAACTGACAACAGGCTGCGGATTTAACAGCGATGTTCTCGCATTAAAGAATATTAAAACTTTTAGCAGCTTTACTGCTACTGCTGCTGAACGGCGATAGCGATGCTAATTTGTTAGCCCGTCGTTAGCATTAAGCTAGCGGACGTTATGCTTAGTTAGCATTAAGCTAGCGGACTTTATGCTTAGTAGTGGTACTGGCTGTGTGTGGTTTGAAGGTTGTTTCAAATAATGTGGGTTTGAGTGAACATCTTTGATGATTAAATACATATTGCCGCTTAATATGTTTTATGTATGGCATTATTACAGTAGGCTAATGATAGCCGCTAATCTTCCATTTGGACAGTGACAAATAAAACCTTGAAGCAAGAAGATTTTGTTGGAGAACTGACATTGATATACAGTAACTCAGTAACGGTCGTAAACCAGTGTACGGTTTAGTTTTAATATTTTGCCGTTCAAAAGCAAGCTAAACAAAGTCTTTTCCATCATCTCTTCGTATAGCCTACCCTGCTAGAAAAACCAGCATGGAAATGCTGCTGGTCTATGCTGTTTGTTTGTTTTTTAGCAGTAGCCAAAACCCACTTCTTTCTCAGGTCTTTCTTTCGGAAACTCGTGGAAATGCAAGTACGGCTGTTTTTGTCTAGAATTTGTACACTGAGGTAAGCACATGGATGTATTATATTATGCAGCAGAAGCTTTTATTTTTGGATTCAGCCATTGCGCTTCCGCGACCGGAAGTAGTTTTACCCTGTAACGGAAACCGGAAGTACCTAAACCCGGAAGTCGTGAAATAGGCCTATTAACAAAACATATAAAATATGATTAAGAAAAACTTCTCACATAACTTTTTTTTTTTTTACGTGTGGAGTGCAGCACGAACAGTTCAGGCCAGTGACGGAGGGTTAGAGAGAGAGAGATTTCTCACTAGCGGTAGCATTAGCGGCAGCAGTAGCGGTAGCATTAGCGGCAGACGGGAGAAGCGCCGTGTAACTCCGTCCACAGTCACTTGCCTGCTGCAGGATTTTTAAAGGGATAGTTCACCCTAGAATGATATTTCGCTCATTATCTACTCACCCTCATGTTGACTAAGGGCTGGAAGAAGTTTCAGAGTCCACCGTCCCTTCTCTGAGTTACAGGGGGTCTTGGCGTAGCAGTGCATGTCCATATAACGGTTGCAAAGGGACACCAGAGCTCTTCGTAAAAAAACACACACAAAAAAACATCCAAATACCTCCATGATGCTCGTATGTAATGTCCATCTTGTGCTGAAGCCCCAAATTGCGTAATTGTCCCGAAAAAAATTAAATAAGTCTATGCGGAAGCTTCTCAAAGCTCCTCTTCCTGGTCCGTCCAAATCTTGCGTGATTCGCAGTAACCGCACTGACGCCGGCGCAAATCACGCGAGATTTGGACGGACCAGGAAGAGGAGCTTCGAGAAGCTTCCGCTACAAACAAGCTTAAAATATAGACTTATTTAATTTTTTTCGGGACAATTACGCAATTTGGGGCTTCAGCACAAGACGGACATTACATACGAGCATCATGGAGGTATTTGGATGTTTTTTTGTGTGTGTTTTTTACGAAGAGCTCTGGTGTCCCTTTGCAACCGTTATATGGACATGCACTGCTACGCCAAGACCCCCTGTAACTCAGAGAAGGGACGGTGGACTCTGAGACTTCTTCCAGCCCTTAGTCAACATGAGGGTGAGTAGATAATGAGCGAAATATCATTCTAGGGTGAACTATCCCTTTAAGTCAGGTTGCTCCGGTCCAAGCTCCTTTATCCTTTTTTTTTTACTCCAGCGAGCAGGGAGCTGCGCCCGGAGGAGAATCTTGAAGTAACCAATTAGAGACCAGCATGAAGTCACATGGAAGCCAAAAGTTTAAGAGCCCACATACACACTCATTAGGCCGGCGCCCCTCGCTATTGAAATGTATGAAACAACCCAGAATAAACCCAATATGGAATGGAAAGGCTTACGAATTTCAAAGTAAAACCCATTGTATGAGTGAACACTGAACAGATATGGTAATTACTTTTTATTATGTTATTTATGTTTACCCCCTAGTGCCCCCTATTGACCGGCCGCCACTGGTGGTTACTGTAATACTGTGGTACTGTGTACTCAGGCTGGACTGGCAGGCGGTGGAAGAGCTGCAGGAGTTTGTTCCAGACGTATTGAAGAAGTCGCACGACCAGATCAATAAGATGCTGAGATACGACCTGCAGCGCTTCAAGAACTTCAAACAGCAAGGTACTAGTACTGCAAACCCCTCAGACCACGTACTAATACTGTAAACCCCCTGAGACCGTCGCCGTATGTGAATTTGCATTAAGTTTGAACACGGAAACACGGAGCTGCTCGTGACCTTTATTCTGCGGTAACATGTCTCATGTTTGCTCAAGTACAGTGTGAAGAACGTGCACTGGGCTCAGGCCCCCATACTCGGGCGTATTTGACTCCGTGGATGTCCGCGCGCACTCGAGGCAGACGTGGACCCAAAGCGGGCGTCCGCCGGTCCCCTCCGCACAAAGCTCAATTTTTATGACCGCACGGACTCAATCTTTTTCAAATGTGACACTGTACGCTCGCCTATGAAACCGCAAAAGTCTGCGGACAGCGCGCGCGGAGTGAACGCCACTCTCAGTAGGCGCCGATAGTCTCTCTCCCTCCCTCTCTCTCTCTCTGTGTCAGCGCCGCACACACACACACACACACCCACGGAGCGTCGCGTCGGAGCGATGAAGTGAAACAACAACCTGCAGATCCTGAGTTGACGTGAGCTCCGCTCGTGGTTACCGAGTCAGATCAATAAATAGGCTTTATGCACAGCTCCACTACTTCCTGAACTTAAACAGGCTCCTTTCCTTCCTGTCTTACATTTTTGGACAAACTGATGAATCCAGGTGTGTCTGACCATTGTTGTGACTACTGAGGTCAGAGTCAGACACACCTGGATTCATCAGAGCCTGTTTAAGTTCAGGAAGTAGTGGGGCTCAGCTGTGCGTTCACACCAAAAGCTTCCAAAGTGTCAAAAACACTCGAGGGTGGGCGTCAGACAAGACAGCTTATTAAATAATTATTTTGTTATTATTTGCTTAACGGCAAATATTGTCAGCCGCTTTGGCCGCTCGTCACGTGACTGACGTCAAAGTTCGATCGCGCTGGTCATTGGGTAGCCGAAATACAAAAAAAAGAAAACAAAAAGGAGCCGACGGATCTCTATTCTGACAGGTTGCCGCCGGTTGCCGCCAAACCGCGTCATAGCTAATTACCCTAAAGTTAACCAGGGCTCAACTTCTCGTCTGGTGAAGCTTTGGACACTTTGGACACTTTGGAAGCGCAGCAACGCCTGTTGACGCTTTGGACACTCAGTACTGCCTGGCTCTCATTGAAAATGAATTGACTTCCGGCGTTTTGACTCTTTGGAAGCTTTTGGTGTGAACGCACAGTAAAGCCTCGTGATTGACACATTTTAGAGCTGATGTATGGTAGAAAAAAGACAACAGAAAACAACAACAACAATGTAAATCAAATCAAACTGTGGGTTATTGAACTGTTCCACCCTTAATGAACATTAAAGTGAACTCATGTCATCCTCCCAAACTGAACACATTCTCTGGTTTCTTCAGGATTCAGTCAGGATGCTGCTTGAACTGGCAGCGTCAGTAAAAAATACATATCGAGACGATATCGAGAATCGATCAATATGGAAAAACATATCGTGATAAAGTTTTTTGCCATATCGCCCAACCCTAATACTAATACTATGTACTCTGCAGGCGTGTCTCTGTGCCGCGGCCGCTTCTCGCAGCAGTACTAATACCATGTAAAACAGTAGTAATACTATGTACTCTGCGGGCGTGTCTCTGCGCCGCGGCCGCTTCTCGCAGCAGTACTATACTATACTAGTATACTAATACTATGTACTCTGCAGGCGTGTCTCTGCGCCGCGGCCGCTTCTCGCAGCAGTACTATACTATACTAGTATACTAATACTGCGTTTATCTCTGCAGGCGTGTCTCTGCGCCGCAGCCGCTTTTCGCAGCAGTACTAATACCATGTAAAACAAACAGTAGTAATACTATGTACTCTGCGGGTGTGTCTCTGCGCCGCGGCCGCTTCTCGCAGCAGTACTATACTATAGTATACTAATACTAGGGCTGGGCGATAAAACGATAACGATATATATCGCGATATAACTTTACTCAATAGCAATATGAAACGTGGTCGATAGAAAGTCGATAGGTTTCATTCATTCATGTTTTGAAACAGCCAATGAAAACGAGAGTTGCGCCGCGCTGAACCACTGGCTGAGCCAACCAGGTTAGATTGACACAGCACAGGAGGACTGTACACAGCACAACAACACGTGGTAATGTTTGGGCTGCTGCAGCCTGGCGTCAGCAGGGGGGCATCGCCAGTAAAAAAGAGAGAGAGAATGAGTGTTGCCTCGAAAGAAAAAATGGAGGAGAACTAGGACGAGTGACCGCGAAAAGACGTGGTACGTCATGTTTACATTAACCCAGATTGATTGAACTCTAATACAGTAGGTGTAAACAACACTAAACTTTAACCACGGAGACAGCAGGCAGTCGGAGCGGCTCGCCGTCACACATCAAAGGGAGCGCAGTCACGGCGTAGCCGCTCTGCTGCTGCTGCTGCTGCTCCTCACACCAGAGCGACACTGTTCAGCTGTGCCGACCTAAACACTGGTCACTTGCGAAGCAAATGCTAACCGCAGCGATTTCTCTTCCTTTTTCTTTTCCAGCCTGGTTTAGGCTGAGAATGATCGCTAATTAGACGGGCCACGTCAGGTCCGGGTTTTAATTTTCACGTCCGTTTATAACTGTAGCAGCAGCAGAGAGATGGAGCAGCTCCTGTATGGGGAGCGTGTCTCTGACCTAACTCCTGTCTGATGTAATGTTAAAGAGCGCCTGAACAGCGGAGTGATAATGTCTGTAAAAAGACCCAGTGCTGTTGTACTGTAGGCTATATCAGCACTCATGTATGTCTCTTGTCCAATCAAATTATTTGGTTGAAACTAACTGTAGCCTATATAATACTAGTTTTATTTATCTGAAACTGTTACTAGGCTACTCATTGCTGTTATATGTTAATCATTACATCTGAAATGTTCAATTTTTGACGAAAAATAAATATTTAAATCAGAAATAACCTTCTGATATCTTCAAATCTCACTTGTGAGTATGATGGAACATTTAGGCTTGACAAAAACAGTGACTTGAGTCCTATCGTGATATATATCGATATCGACTGATATGAAAAAAATTATCATGATAGGGTTTTTTCTCATATCGCCCAGCCCTAACTAATACTATGTACTCTGCAGGCGTGTCTCTGCGCCGCGGCCGCTTCTCGCAGCAGGAGAACGAGCGGATCAGGAAGAACGTGTCGGACTTCCTGGTTCTGACGGGCATCGGCTCGGCCAATCATCTGCTGTTTCCTGAGCGCTACGAAGACCTCACGGCGGAGATCCGGAAGCTGAGAGTCCAGCACCGCTTCCTGGAGCGCCTCGGTACGTAGTCGCCATCGCCATCGCCATCATCATCATCATGGGCGTGGTAGTGGGGGGAAAAGGGGCCTGAAAATCCTGACATTATTATTTTTTGTGTGTGATGTTTTTATTTTGAATGAATTGGGCCCCTCGGTTAATTGGTGTCATAATTTATTTCAAATATATTGATAACATCAACTGCAGTGGTGGACAGTAACGGAGTAAATTTACTTGAGTATTAGATTTCTTTGGTACTTATTACTCTTACTTGAATACATTTCCAAAGCAAATATTTTTACTTTTACTCGAGTTAATTTCTAGGAAGGCGGAAAAGTACTCGTTACTTTCAGGTCTGCTCTTTTTTTTCTTCTAAAATACTATTGGACTAAACGTGAAAATGACAATTGCTGTCCTCTTATGATCCCATTCATTGTATTTGTTTTTCTAGGTGTTTCTGCAGCTTTATATAACATTGTGGTTCTAAAAGCAGCACATCAGTGCAGCTGGTTTCAAAGAGTTCATTCTCAGAAACAAGAGTTAAAAGGTCCTTAAATTCATTTAGAAAAAAATTAAGTAATTCATTGATGTGAAAAATAAGAAATTTACTCTTACTCTTACTTTTACTTAAAGTAAATTTAAAAGCATGTACTTTTGAATACTTAAGTACCTTTAAAAGCAAGTACTTTTTTACTCTTACTCAAGTAACATGTCGACTGAGCTACTTTTACTTGTAACGGAGTAAATTTTGACCAGTAGTATTTGTACTCTTACTCAAGTACTGGGGTCGGGTACTCTGTCCATCTCTGATCAACTGAGAGAATGAACTCCATGTCAAAGTCCTCCCGACATACTGGACATTCTGGGGTTCCCCTCTTGGAGGCGTAAAATGGTTTAGTCCGCCCATAGACAGCGGCCGGCGACAAGTGTAACGTCAGTGAGCCCAGATGGAATGAGGCTAGCTTAAACATAAATCGGCGTATCAGAAAAAGAAAGAGCAGAAAGAAAAAGAAAGAAGGCAGAATTACGGGAGGCAACTGTTAAAGGGATATTTCAACATTTTGGCAAATTGGCCCAATGCCATAATCCCTATAGTTTTAGGAGTAGATTTGTTACCTTTAATTGTTGGTGCAAGCTATTTTTAGAACGGCGGAGATATGATATGAGATAATAATGGAATGTTACGAGTTGTTTTCGAGGTAAATGCAAAGCCAGTATAGTGCCGAAAAGAGATTGCTTGCCGAAAAACCGCCCCCGACGGAAACACGCTTTGGCGGTTTTGTATAAATTTACCTCAGAAACAACTCTGCGCTTCGTGCACTGGCTTGGATAGAGATAGGGGCCCACTGACATTACGAGTGAATAGGGCCCAGAATTTGGTGCTACGCCCCTGATCATCGTCCATCGCTGGTTACAGACGTCACCAGACTCTCTCTCTGTCTGTCTCTGTCTCTGTCTCTGTCTCTGTCTCTGTCTCTGTCTCTCAGCGGACGGCGTCCCGCGGCGGTGTCACTACGTCAACACCAGAGCCAAGAAGATGTTTGATGAGAGGAACCACATGGGCAGGTCAGTGTCTCTGTCGCTGCGTCTCAGTGCAGCGGCTGCTTCCTGCAGCGCCGGCGGCTGCTTCTAGCCTCTCATGTCACAGCGTCGCCGCGCGGCCGGTCCCAGTCCCAAGGCCTTCCTATCCACCTTATTCCTAGCCCCCATGATGCTTTGCGGGAATTATGGGCGCGTTTGTTTACATGCTAACAGTACGCGCTAATCCATTTTCTGCGAGCGTTAGAGACATAAAACACCACCTTTTACAACTCAAACGATATAATATCATAATACCGCTGCCTACTAATATTGTGAGGTGTGAGGACGACTTAAAAAAGTGTCCAAAGATAAAAAGATAACGTACAGTAGCATATTTAGCTACTTGTTAACTTGGTTGCTTCAGTTGTTGAGGCAACGAGCTATCTGCTAGCTCTGGAAAGTTGCCTCATATAAGTTGGAATAATTTTATTTTAAAACACATTCCTCTTTTATAAAGAAATGCAAATGTGTGTGTGTGTGTGTGTGTGTGTGTGTGTGTGTGTGTGTGGGGGGGGGGGGTCTCTCTCTCACTCACCTCTTTACGGTCTGCTCTTAGGGATTGTGTGTGGTGGTGGTGGGGGAGTATTTTACTGTAGGTTCTCACCATGGATCTATTATAAGACCACACACAGACACATCCGAGTGTCCAACCAACAAAGTTATAGTAAAAAAAAATCCATTATTTAGTTTATTTTAATCATAAAGACCTATACTTTTCATACAGTGGTATGTGTCAGTGTACACAACGTTTACACAGAATGAAACAGTAAACATAAAATTGCGTGTATCATTTAGGGATATAAAAACCCCTAAATGATACACGCAATTTTTTATACATATTTTATACATTGACCCGGTTATAAGACGATGTTTTTTCCGTCGAAAAAAGTCTGAAAAAGACGGGGGAGTCTTATAGATTCGGGGTCTATAGTCACAAGTCACAGCTTTTATTTCTCTCACACTCACACACACACCAGTGTCCTGGAGAGATGCAGCCGCATCTGAGGGGACGATGGCGTGTGTGCGTGTGTGCGCATAGCGTGTGTTGCCCCTTCTCCACTACACAGTTACAGCTCAGCTCTACTCGACTTGGTTTAGGTTCTTTTAATCACAATCATAGTTTGTCATATTAAAGCGGGTTCGTCAGCACCGCGGAGCTGATCGCTGTCTCTCTAATCAATGAGCATTTTCCACCGACTCTCTTTTTTCTCTCCTTTCGTCAGCTCCAAACTCACTCTTCTGCACCGCGATTACGAACCGCAGCGTGGTTTCAAACACAGCTGTTATTTAACTCATGTGTCAGAATAACAATAATCTCGGGGGGGTCGTTACATTCATTACAATTAGGGGTGTAACGGTATATGTATTCGTCCCGTGCCGTCACGGTACGGGGGTCACGGTTCGGTGCACACAGTCACACGACGAATACGTCTGAATGAATATTAAAAAAAAAAAAAAAGTCGAGTCCTCACTCGAATCCAGGTGGCGGTAATGAGCCTCGA
Organism: Trachurus japonicus; assembly: GCF_045865225.1. NCBI lineage: Eukaryota > Metazoa > Chordata > Actinopteri > Carangiformes > Carangidae > Trachurus > Trachurus japonicus. The sequence goes on along the minus strand of NW_028220863.1, from coordinate 88,971 downwards.
AGCTGCCTGCAGCCGTCATAGCAGACGAAGAAGAGAAGTGATGAGAGAGTGAAGTTAGAGGAGGAGAGCTGTCTGCTTCATTCATGTCACTGTGGCTTCTCAATGAAACAAACGGCGGCGGCGGCGGCTCGCGCGACTGGTCCACCGGACAAAGTCCGTCGGCGATGTTTCACGGATGCGCGGTGAGTCGCTAGAAACGCATCAAACACGTAGCGCATGTTCAACCCGATATGTCAATCACTGGTGCAAGTAAAAAGACAAGTTGTGTGCAACAACTTATCCCGCAGCTTTTAAGCCTCTTGACATGAACACAGACAGGTGAGGAGAAAAGGAGACCGCACACTATTATAATCAGACACATTTTGTCTGATGAAGGGCTGACGCCCGAAACGTGTGAGTGACATAGCTTTTAACTAGTGTGCGGTCTCCTTTTTTCCTTACCTGTGTCTTTCTTGGTGGTCCAGCACCTAGTCTTCAGTTTTTTGGGGGATGTGCGTGTAGCTGCCTAATATGTTTTATGAACACAGGCAGGACCAGCAACATCACCAAAGTAACTGCTAGTCTAATTCAACTGTGTAAACCAACATTGATGTCAGTTTATTGTTTTGTTTTTTTAATAATATTTTTTTAATAATAATAATAATTTAATAATTCGAATAATAGTTGCCAGTTGTCAAGTGCACGTTTTTTTCCCTCTAGAATTAATGAATGGCATTATAACACTCCTAATGCACTTGTTTTATTTTGTATTCTTTTTTCTTTTTACTTCTATAACACAAGACAGATTTTAGTTTTACATTCAATTAGTGTCTGTTGTACCGAAACCGTACCGAACCGTGACCCCTGAACCGAGGTACGTACCGAACCGTGACTTTTGTGTACCGTTACACCCCTAATTACAATGCATTTCTCCTCTGTGACGGGCGGCGCGCCCCCTCACTCCCGTCACCACACACACACGCTGCCTCTCTCCCGGTTCAGCCCCGTCCACTTCTCGGTCTCCTGCCCAGATTACGTTGTACGAGCGGACCTGTTGGTCCGAGTGGCCACGGTCCAAGCGGACCTGTTGGTCTGACTCATCCAACACAGTCCATTCCTCCACCCGCAGCCCCCAGAAGCTGCAGACGGGTCAACCAAACAGCGCTACTCTCTCTCTTCACTCGAGCTGATTTTTTAATTACAGCGCTCACCACCATGGATCAATAACCGATCTATTATCACCACATGAATCGCCTCATCTACCGAATTAACTAAGAAAACAGAAAACAATGTGAAAACTTTCAAATAACCCGCTAACAGTAATGAAGACCGCTAGCAACCACTGCTGTTAGCCAATGGCTCACTGCTACTTCCGGTGCTGACCGGAAGTTCCACCCATAACCGTTTCTACAGTAACGACCCCAGGAATAAGGTGGATAGAGAGCCGGAGCAGAAGCAGGAAGTAGCCTAATAGTCGCCATGGGAACTCAACTCAGAAAAAGTCTCCATGTAAGTGAATGGGAGTCAAAGTTTTATTTCTAATGTGATTGAATAGTGTGATGATAAAACTCTCTGAGCTCTACCTGTTTAAAACACCACGGTTCATGAAGAGAAACCAGCAGTTTGTTGTAAAACTATTGTAAAATAAAACTCCTTAGAATCCGTAACCAGAAAGACTCCAGGTGGCGTAGTGACGTCACCACATGGTGCCTTTTCCCGTGTCAGTTGGTGACGTATTTTTAGTGGGACACCAGGGGCCGTATTCACAAAGAATCTTAGGGTTAAAAGTAGCTCCTAAGGGCCGAATTAGGAGCAACTCCTAAAAAAAGTGGGCGTGTCAGTCAGGGTTTCTGTTGTCCGGTAATTACCGGACTTTGACCGGAAAAATCTGCCGAAGTCCGGTATTTTCTAACCCCGCCGGTCAAAATGTCCGGTGAAAATATTCCCTCCGAGTCCGAGCACAATTTGAATTTTATTAAAAAAATCAAACAAAAAAAACGAAATCAGAAATTTCAGCGACATCTAGATTGAGTAGAGAGAGGCTTCTCTCTGCAGAATCGCATCAAAACAGCACAGTGAAGTTGCCTGGGGGAGAGCAAAGTCACACGACTGCGCGGAGACACTGCACACATTAGATTTTAAAACAGCTGCAGCACATTTCACACACGCTGTAGGAGCCATGTTTTATACAAACCTTGCACCATCAGGCCACTAGGTGGCAGTATTTTCTTTGTGCCTGACCTGAACCGGATGTTGGTGGGGGGTCAGGCAGGTTACTTGAGATTGCTCATTGTGTAGCCCAGGTGTTGCTGATGAGGCAGGAGCAAACAGTTTTGACGGTGCTCAGCGGTGACTTAAGTTTGATTGTTTTCTGTTTATGTTATATATAATACGTGGCTTCACCAAGAAATAAAAGGAACATGATTGTTGTTGTTTAAGTTGTTTATTATCAGCAGGATAAACCCCTTGAGTTGTCGCAACTCGTTTTCGAGGGGGTCCTGCGCACCTCACGTCAACATAAAACACAACAACACAACACATCACAGTACAATGAAAGGATACAGAACAATACAATAAAAACAAAACAAAACCAAACAAGACAAAGACAAAATCTGGACAGACATACAATAATCAGTCGGACAAGTTGCAACCGAGTTTGGACAGGTATTTAGCGAAATGTGGTGACAGATTCAATGAAAGCATGAACAAGTAGTTTCAAGATGTGAAGACAGGGCATGATTAAAGCAATTAAGAGATGGAGAAGATCTGATACACATGGGTAGGTGATTCCAGTCATTTGGTGCTCTGAACATAAATGCTTTTCTACCGGTTGTTTTTCTGGTATGTGGAACGGAAAAGTAGGGGTGAACAGAGTGTCTGGTTTGATAAGTAGAGGTGAGTTGCACAAAATACTGTTTAAGATAAGGGGGGTAATTAAAGTGAATACATTTGAAAATAAATTGGAACCAGTGTAACTGTCGTCGTGCATGTGGAGAAGGAAACTGAAGAGATTGGTACATTAGGCAGTGATGTGTAAGATAGGGACATTCAAGTATGAATCTGCAGGTTCTGTTATAAACTTTGATCAGAGGAGCTAACACAGATTTGGAAGCAGAGATATACACAACATCACAATAGTCCAAAATTGGAAAAATAAGTTGCATAGCAAGTTTCTTTCTAACACTATATGTAAAACAGTTTCTAGACCTATACAACATATTAATACGACAGTTCACCTTCCGTACCGTATAATCAATGTGCGTTTTAAATGACAAAGTAGGATCTAACCAGACACCAAGGTATTTCATTTTATCAACTTTCTGCAGAGTTGTACCATCTTTACAAGATATATTACATGAATCTGAGATGGATTTCAATTTGGAATTTGTGCCAAAAATCATTACGACAGATTTGTTTTTATTAAGAAGTAATTTATTTTGTAAGAGCCAGTCTTCAAGAATACTGAAGTCAGACTGAATGGTGGTTTGAACTTCAGATAGGTCAGATTTTGAAGTATAAATGACGGTGTCGTCTGCATACAATTGCACAGAGGAATAAGTAAATATAGACGGTAAGTCATTAACAAATATAGAGAAAAGAAGGGGTCCCAAGGTTGACCCTTGAGGCACTCCTCTTTCCTGCACCACCAAGTCAGAACATTTTCCATCAACAACAACACACTGTTTCCTATTATGTAGAAAAGCTAAACCATAAAATTACATTTTTAGATAGACCAATGTTATAAAGCTTATCTAATAATAAATACCGATCAACGAAATCAAAAGCTTTGGTTAAATCAACAAAAATTGCACCAGTAATTTCACCATTCCCTGCAGCAGTAAAAATATCATTTGTTATTTTCAACAAGGCAGTAGTTGTTGAATGGTTGGATCTGAATCCAGACTGAGAGGGAGATAAAATATTATTAATCTTGAGGTATTCTGACAGTTGAGAATAGACCAGTTTTTCCAGGATTTTTGCAATTGAACAGATGATAGATATAGGTCTATAATTGTTGCAATCAAGGACATCATTTGCTTTATGAAGTGGAGTGATTCGTGCTGATTTCCAGATGTAAGGTAATTCATTAGTAGAGAGAGAGAGATTAAACAAGTCAGCGAGAGGATACATAAGAACATTGGCGGCTAATTTGATATATCTGTTTTCCAGGCCGTCAAGTCCAGCGCTACTATTTCCATTGGTTTCCCTAATGACACTCAGCACTTCAGTTGGTGTGATTTTTCTAAATGAGAAAGATGAGGGTGAGGATGAGCTGATAGGAGGTGAAGTGTAGCCATGACAGTCATAGGTATAAGATGCAGGAAGAAGAGTAGAGCAAACAGAGGAAAAATGATGATTTAGTGCTTGGGCAACAGATAAAGAATCGTGTAAAATAGTATCGTTAACTCTTATTTGATTAATAGTATGCTTTTCTTTAGCATTTGTTATTGATTTAATCTTTCGCCAAAACTGTTTTGGGTTCCTGAAGTCAGAGTTCAGACATTCTTTATAATAATTAGATTTGGCATTACGTGTTTTGACTTTACTCTGGTTTCTAAATTGTCTATACATTTCCCAATCATCATTGTTTCTCGTTCTACGGTAAGTTGACCATGCTTTGTCTCTTTGTCTAAAAAGACTAATAAGCTCTGGAGTGATCCAGGGAAGATGCTCACCCTTGACCTTGACCATTTTCCACGGAGCATGTCTGTCAAGCACTTCATTATATTCAGTATAAAAATAGTCCCAGGCATCTTGTACATTGGGTATTAATTGAAAACGATCCCAGTTTATGTTGATCAAATCATGACAAAATAAATCTGTATCCATTTTTCTATGTTGTCTGATCTTTATCAACTTTGGAGGTGATTTGGGGAGTTTAATTTTCCATACACAATAGACAATCGAGTGATCACTAAAGCAGTCAGACATAACACCAGATTTGGTAATCCTATCAGGATGTGAAGCCAGTATCCAATCCAACAAAGTACTTGTTTTCTTGGTGACCCTTGTTGGTTCATCTATAAGCTGGGTAAGGTTTATAGCAGTGAATTTTCTTTTGATTGTGTCAGATGATTTGTCTAGCCAGTTCCTATTAAAGTCGCCTAGTAAAATTAATTCATTCATGGCAGATATAGAGGTGATAGTTGAAATCAAGTTGTTAAAGGAGTCCACTGGGGAGGAGGGTGGTCTGTATATACTACCTATGTGCAAACACTTATTCGTACTATGTAATACAATTTTCACAAAAACTGACTCAAAACCATATGGGCCAGTAGTAGGAATAACAATTTCAGAAGCAATGTCTGTAGAAACATAGATAGCCACACCTCCATGCCTAGTAATTCTGTCAGCTCTATATAGGACATAGTTCCTAATACTAATTTCATTATCTGAGATATCACTGTTAAGAAATGTTTCCGAAAGTGTAATGATATTTGGCTTGTGCAAGTAAACCCATGTACGGAGTAAATCAATCTTGGGTACCAGACTTCTGATATTTAAATTAATTATTTTTAAGCCTTTAATATCATCCAATGCGTTTTTCAAAACAGTTTATGCTGTCACCAGACAAGATACTTGAAAATAGAATCGAGTTGCAACCATTACAAATCAGAACACATACATACACACACACAACATATAACACAAAATGACAAGTTAAGTCCATCAAGGATGCCCAGGCTATATCCCAGGTAGCATCGGGTGAATCCCTGGGTTTAATAGCCTATTGTTTCAAATGCAAAGAAGTTTCCGTTGGTTCATGCTAGAGTACCAGTCTAAACAATACTATCAGCAACCAGTAGTGGCTACAGGACAAGCCCCTACACACGCGAAAATGCGTAAAAAGTAAAAGAAAAAAGAGAACTTGTCAAGGGATTTTTTTTCAGTTTGTTTGTAGAGTTTTTATTGCAAAGCAGCAGACTATTTATTAGGCTATTATTATTATTTCAAGTTGCCAGCACGCCGTGTTATTATGAAATGAGCCGGTCCAAGATGTGTTTTATTTGCAAATTATTGTAGCCTATCTGAGAAAAGGCCTTCAGTTTCTTTATGTTCTTTATGTAGGAGCGCAGGGTTGTGCAATATTTATTTTAGAATTTACGTGGTCAATTGACGGCATTAACAGTAAATTACTTCCACCATGAATAGATTTTTCGACCAGCGCAACATCGTCCCGTTCAGTCACCTCCGCATAGCGCTCTTTCTCCGTCGTCGACACACACACACACACAGCAACGCGCCGCGCATGCAGTGCCCGCGGTAAAAACGAATCCCCCCCACCCATCCCCGGACGTTACGATAGCGACCCCCCCCCCCGGACGGTCCGGCCCCCGCCACAGTTCACAAAGTATTTTAGGCCTAAAAGTAGCTCCTAAGTCTGGGAGAGTTTAAAAGTCCTCGTGAGGACTCCTAACTCAGTAAGACCTATTCACAAAGAATCGGAAATGGCTGCAGCCAGGCAAATGGTTTGGAGACAATGGAGGACTGCGAATTACTGCAGAGGGGGGTGCTGGAGCACCTGACCCTTTGCCCATTGATGCCCAAAGTGCTTTTTTGTCTGTGTTTTTTTTGTTTTTGTTAGAGCAACAATATCTACAACATTTTCGCTATAAAACGGGAGTAGTGACGGTGACGGACTGTCTAATATAGGCGCCACAAAAATATTTTTTAAAAGTTGGTGGGTGCGCTAGACACATATATCAGTTAGTAGAAGTAGCTCACGTGATAGGGCTGCTCCCCCAGAAAACCAAACTTGTTGTCAGTCTGGGTTCAAATCCTTCTATAGGCTACAAATTTGGGTAATGCATTTTCTTTTCTCATCATTATTATGATCACCATATATAATATTAGGGCTGTCAACGAGTGTGAAAATTAATATTCGAATGTGGGAAGAAAAAAAAATCAGCGGCTGCTTTGCGAGTGTGCGCGTTTGCAGAGAGTCAGCGTCAGACCGCCGGCACTCAACAACCAATCACCGTGTTGAGCGCCTCTAATTCGTGCACGAGAATTGACGTAATCCATAGCAACGGGGCGTCACCAGGGCGTCACTCTTAGTTTGCTCTTAGTGATTTATCCTTACTGTGCGTTCACACCAAAAGCTTCCAAAGCGTCAAAAACGCTCGAGGGTGGGCGTCAGACAAGACAGCTCCCAAAATGGCAAATATTTTCAGCTGCTTTGGCCGCTCGTCACGTGACTGACGTCAAAGTTCGATCGCGCTGGTCATTGGGGAGCCGAAATACAAAAAAAAAGAAAAAAAGGAGCCGATGGACATCTCTATTCTGACAGGTTGCCGCCGAACCGCGTCATAGCTAATTACCCTAAAGTTAACCAGGGCTCAACTTCTCGTCTGGTGACGCTTTGGACGCTTTGGAAGCGCGGCGACGCCTGTTGACGCTTTGCACACTCAGTGTTGCCGGGCGCTCATTGAAAATGAATTGACTTGCGGCGTTTTGACGCTTTGGAAGCTTTTGGTGTGAACGCACAGTTAGTATGAGTAGGTCTCAGCGGCTTGGTGAATTGCTTTTAAGAAAAAACTCCTACGTAAAAACTTTTAGCGCTCCTAGCGGTAAGATAAAAGGCTTTGTGAATACGGCCAGAACTGTAGTCCGTAGAGCGTCTTCACACTAAATACATTCTTCTGTTGTCGTGACAACAAACTGCAGGTTTCTCTTCATGAACCGTGGTGTTTTAAACAGGTAGAGGTCAGAGAGTTTTATCATCACACTATTCAATCACATTAGAAATAAAACTTTGACTCCCGTTCACTCACATGGAGACTTTTTCTGAGTTGAGTTCCCATGGCTGCATTCGGAGGAGCCTTCCAATCGGGACAGGCCTCGTGGCGCCGCTGTGATGTCATCGACCTTCAGATGGTGCTGAACTGGGACTCAGCGACTGAACCTGAGTGTTTACCCTCTGGTGTCGGTGTCTTCTCTCAGGTTCTCGGAGGAGGAGGTGTCTTCTCTGATAAAGTTACAGAATCTCCACGGCAATGACTGGAGGACGATCGGCGGGAAGATGGGCCGCAGCGTCTATTCCCTGGAGAAACGCTTCACCACCCTCGGTAAATCCCCTAACAGCTGCTGCATCTCCTACTCATGTACTATTCAGAAGAGGTTTCATCTCACAACAGATAAGCTCCGTCAGCTCCACTATTCACTAAGTATTCTCTTCTACCAGTTCATAAACTTTATATTTACCCTTTACCATCAGTTTAACATGTCTTATAGAGGTCCTATGTTCTGGAACCTCCTTCACTAAGATCTAGGGGTGGGAGAAAAAATCGATTCACATGAATATCGCAATATCTTTTTTGGCGATTTTTAAATCGATTTTTTTTTTTTTAAATTTTTTAAATATTGTGCAATGTGCATTTGTTAGCCTTTTTTACATACAGAGAGTACAGGTTTTGAAAAGGGTTTAAGTTCACTTTATAATGGAGTATGTTAATTTATAGGCTCCTACAGTATTTGTGTGCAGATAAATTTTAAAAATGCAGACTAAAAATCGAGAGAATCTGCAATATCATAGAATCGCAATTTAAATCCAATCAAGCATAAAAAAGCATATCGTCCCAGCCCTACTAAGATCCAGATCTTCCTATTCACTCTTTAAAAAGCAGCTAAAAGTACATCTCAACTTCTCTTGAATTTCCTGCTCTCTCCACATCCCACATCCTACTCTGTCTTTTTATGATTTCAATTAATGAATTTTTTGTACCTTATTTCCATTGTCTCTATTTGTTACTGATTATTTTGTTCTTTATCTCTCAATTTTTTCTCATTTTGCTCATATAACGTTGATTATCTATGCACTTTATCTCCTTTTTTTCTATGTTTATTTGTTAGCCGTAGAAATTTGCCTTGCTGTAATTTGTTATAGGGGTGGAACTTATGTACGAGCCAATCGGTTTCGTTCTCTCCGTGCACCATTGAATTCAAATGTGTGCTAAATAAATAAATAAACCTAACCCTAAAACCTGAACAGCTCTGATTCTGGATCTACTAAAACCAGATGTGTCTCAGACCAGCACTGTGGCCTTCAGCACCAACACATCTGGCCGGAGCAGAGCTGGTCTGAACTGGCGTCAGGGTGGAAACCTCCCGGTACCAGACCTGAACCTGGTCTTTCCCATCAGTCCCCTGCAAAATGTTTTAAAGGGATACGCCAACATTTTTTTTTGTGTCGTCTGCCTCACTCACGAGTCCATGACCAGCAGATAGACACCATCCTTTCGACTGTGCGTGCAGTAACCATGGAGATAGAGCCGTATCACCCGTAATTAGCTTAGCTCAAACGCTGGAAGTGTATAGGTAGTGTTAGCCTGCCTCCACCTAAAGTCGCTAATTAGCTTAGCTCAAACGCTGGAAGTGTATGGGAATGGCTAGTGTGACGTCACGAGTCACTTCCGTGTCCAACTCCTGCTGCTAACGTACAGCAATGCATGTTCTTCATTGCTGTCCCCCCAAAACACACACACACACACACACAATCATTTATAAGTTACATAGAGACGTTATATGAGCAAACGTTTAGCGCTAGCTACTAGCTAACTAACGTTAACCTACGTGACTGGACCACCGCGATCCACTGGTTCACTGGCCTCCCCCGGTGCATTGTTTACGTTGTGTGTTTTAATTAATCCTGTAACGTTAACGCATCGCGATGACCACGGTACGGCACGGTGTCAGACAGGCTCATTAATGTGCAGAGGGACCATAGACTGTATAAAAGAGAGGGACGGGGACGAGGTTAACTTTACAGCTGTTTCCTTCGTCCCCACAGTGACTCCCGACACTTAAACCTGAGCTGCTTCTATTCTGAAAAACTCTGACAAGTCGAACTTTAGGATGTGTTAGAGGACTAATTAATCTGTCTAACCATCTATGACACCTGAAACGGTAAACACAGATGATCGATCGAAATAAATCACTGAGTGAATTCACTTTCAATCACTGAAAACAGTTGGTTCTTGAATGTAACTCAGTAAGACATAGCCTCAAGATTTTTTTCTGTTAGGTTATACATGATGTACATGCTGACAAAGTACTCTGAGAAAATCGCTTTGTTACTTTCGTCCCATGTTACGTTCATCTTCTCGTTCTCTCTCTCTCTCTCTCTCTCTCTTTTTTTTTATGGTAAAAAAAAAAAAAAATATATATATATATATATATATATGCTATATTGTGCATTGAATTCATATACATGAATATGTGTTTATTTATTCATTAATGAAAGCTCCCGCTGTGTTTTTGACCCGGCTCGGTAGTGTTAGCCTGCCTCCTACCTAAAGTCTCTAATTAGCTTAGCTCAAACACTGGAAGTGTATAGGTAGTGTTAGCCTGCCTCCTACCTAAAGTCTCTATCAATCAATTTGTTTATTTCGGGCATGTCAATTTAAATCATCATCATCACACTTCATCTTCGTCTTCAATCACTGAAAACAGTCTTCATCTTCATCTTCTCTAATTAGCTTAGCTCAAACACTGGAAGTGTATAGGTAGTGTTAGCCTGCCTCCTAGCGATATTTTTTTCCATAGGATAGGTCTGGGAAAGTACCGCCTTTCCCGCCGTTCCCACTTCTGATTGGTTAGATGGGCTCCATTTTCGACTCTGATTGGCTAGAAGGGCTCTCGCCTGATTGGTTGTTTGTTTTGGCTGTGAAACGGCTGTGAAACGCAGGCTTTTGGCAAAGTGTGATAAGTGCCTAGATCTACCTGGACTCTCTCTACTTATCTGGCCTGTCACACCGTAACCGGGGCCCCACCGGACGCGGAAGCGCCGAGAAGCGGGGGCATTTTCATTTCGGCGTCCAATCCTCCGCAGGCGCCTCGCGCCGTGCACCGAGCGTTTGGTCTATTTTGTGCACGGGCCGCGAGCCATTGCGTCAATCTTGGTAGGAAGTCATACAAAGAAACACAAGAGAATCCGGTCAATTTTCAAAATAAAACACCAGGAATGACAAACACGTGAGGCCAATGTGTGTACGTTTGTAGCCTATTTGTGTTTATTAATCGAAACAGAGCGCGAGAGATGAACACACACACACAGCTGAGGGGCGAAGCGCTTGTCCCCCGGCTGCCACAAAGTCGTTAAAGCAGAAGTAAGCGATCCGGTTGTTTTGGCTAATGCTGCGTTCCAGGCAGGCTTTTGAAACCGTAAATTACAGCTTCAAGTCACGACTTACGACTTTGTAGCGTTCCAGGCAACCCACTCGTGTTTTTCCGACCTGTTTTACCGGTGAAAGTCACTATAACGGCCACTCGTAACTTCCGACCCGTGAACTCGTACCAGATCGAACTGGTACAACTTCACAGGTCGGAAAAACACGAGTTACGAGTTGCCTTGAACGCACCATAACAGTCCTCGTCCCTACGTCACCACATTCACGGCGTCCCTTGGCTGCACACACAGCCCTGCATGCCGTTCTCTCTCCTCATTGGATAAAAACTGTAGGATACGAGAAATGTTTTCTCCTCGGCTCAGAGCAGAGCAGAGGGACTGACAGACCCGTGTTTCAGTCCAAACACTCTATGTAAGTGATTGCTGTCGGAAGATAACTATTTAAGACTTATATTAACACAAATATATCACTTACTTCTGCTTTAATTAATGGTATAACGCTGGATGCACTCGTTGATAAGTTTTTTTTTTAATGAGGAGGAAATGAACTCAGCTGTGATTGAAAAGCATGAGTCGAAAGTTGTAACTGTGTAGTGGAAAGGGGTGCAAAGTAGGAAATGGTAACTGGTTGTGGAAACCCTGCTTTACATTGTTTTAACATAAAAAAACTTTAAAAAATCATCATTCTGAAGGTGTGGCGGCTTTTATTTTGCCGTGGCGGTGCGCCACGATCAATTACATGTAGAGGAAACCCTGTGCCTCCTACCTAAAGTCTCTAATTAGCTTAGCTCAAACGCTGGAAGTGTATAGGTAGTGTTAGCCTGCCTCATACCTAAAGTCGCTAATTAGCTTAGCTCAAACGCTGGAAGTGTATAGGTAGTGTTAGCCTGCCTCCTACCTGAGCTGAAATCAGCAGTCAGAAGCTGATTTCATTTTAGCTCTAAACTCTGTTATCACTTTATCACATATTTAAAACATTTTTAGGCGAGAAATTAGCCGTTTAGATCAGCAGTGTGTCGTTAATTTGTCTAAATACCAGCTGTTCACAATTTTGTTCGGACGAATTCGGCGCTACTCAAGCTAGCCGTTGTGACCAACGCACTTCCGGTTTCTTTCACAAAATAAAACACCTGTCTTCCTTTACATACAGAAAACCATGACGATAGAATTTGTGCTTTTACTTTGAAATAGGAAGCTAACCTACCCTCGATGTAGCTAGCTTGAACCAAAATAAACCGTCTTTGCTTGAACCCTCCGTTTTGACCAATCTCGTCCCGTCATTTGACTGCTCAAGATGCCTTACCTGAGAGCTTTGTCAGCTCTGAGACTAAGATCGGCCCGCCGGTTTCCGTTTAGAGTTGCTGAAGAGTTTCTCTGATGACTTTAGGTGGAGGCAGGCTAACACTACCTATACACTTCCAGCGTTTGAGCTAAGCTAATTAGCGACTTTAAGTGGAGGCAGGCTAACACTACCTATACACTTCCAGCGTTTGAGCTAAGCTAATTAGCGACTTTAGGTGGAGGCAGGCTAACACTACCTATACACTTCCAGCGTTTGAGCTAAGCTAATTAGTAGGGGTGTGACGAGATCTCGTCCCACGAGATTAAACTCGACGATATTTCTCGTCGCGTTAAAAATCTGTCTCGCAAGATTTTTTTTTAAAGAGGAACTAAACCCCAAAACCACTTTTTTCTGCTGAAAACAAACGTATTTGGGTATAAGGTAGTGTTGTCAGTTGATTCTGGTCCAACTTTTGACATTTTAGTCAAAATATTTCAATTTGGTGTATTTTGTAGTAAAAATGTAGAGTGACTGCCCTCTATGGGTTGAAACACGGCTATTACAATCGAATTTTTCTATTGGCTGAGATGGAGGCAGATGACGTTTTGGAGGCAGCTTTCGTCACCGGCCACTAGCTCCCCGGCCAATCAGCACCGGCTGCTGCCTGCCGCTAACGGTTGCTAGGCACTCTAGCTGCTCTGCTGCGGCTAACGGTTGCTAGGCGCTCTAGCTGCTCTGCTGCGGCTAACGGCTGCTGAATGGGAATCGTTAGTGCGGCCGGCGCTAACGAGCCGTTAACGAGTTAACGAGCCGGCGGATCGGCTGTAGATGCTGTGTCACGGCTCTGGCGTCCTCTCCTAGTAGTGTCCACGCTACTAGTGCTGTAAGAGTAGCTCGTTAGTAGCTCGTTAGCGCTAGCAGAAGTGTCGATGTGTGTTTATTACTTTTTTTTCTCTTTTGTGTGATTTTGCGGGTGTGAATGGGGCGCAGGGGGGAGGGGGGAGGGGGGATCGTAGAGTGCTCCTGGAGTCCCGCCCATAATCAAGGCATTTTTTGAATTTCAAGCTTAGAGCACGTCATCCAAAACTGAGGGGTTTAGTTCCCCTTTAATGTTAAAATATGTAAAGCAGGGTTTCCACTACCAGTTACCATTACTTTGCAACCCTTTCCACTGCACAGTTATAACTCTACTCGACTTGGTTTAGGTGCTTTTCAGTCACAGCTGAGTTCTTCATTCCTCCTCAGTAAAAACAAAACTTATCAACCAGCGCATCCAGCGCTAATTAACGATTCTGTGGCTGCCGCGACTCTCTCTCTCTCGCTGACGCACACACACACGGGCACATGGACAGGTCACGCTAACCGTCCGACGTGGGAGGGAGGAGGGAGAGAGGGAGGGAGGGAGGGAGAGGGGATGGGGGGACGGGGGGATCCGAGGAGTGAAATGGCACTGGGGGGAGTAGCTGCCACTACTCAAAAAAAATCCTAGAGGAAACACTGCACATAATATTGTTTGCACTTGAAAAAAAGAAAGAAATATTTAATTTTATTTAATTTATTTTAACTTTTATAAATTTTAGTTTTAATTTCAATTTGTGGAAGAAGAAATTTATTTAAAGCTCATGCTTACATCATGCATGTAAAGAGTTATAATAAAACATTTCAAAATGCAAGTGCAACTCGGTTAAATAAAAGTCTGTTGGTCCAGTCATATATTTTGTCATTGTAGTTTTCTTAAAATCTCGTCTCGTCTCGATCTCGTGAACCCAATCTCGTGTCTCGTCTCGTCTCGTGAGATGAGTGTATCGTCACACCCCTACTAATTAGCGACTTTAGGTGGAGGCAGGCTAACACTACCTATACACTTCCAGTGTTTGAGCTAAGCTAATTACGGCGATATGGCTCTATCTCCCTTGTTACTGCACTCACAGTCGAAAGTATGGTGTCTATCTGCTGGTCATGCACTCGGGAGTGAGGCAAGACATAAAGAAAAAAAATGTTGGCGTATCCCTTTAAAGCAGGACCCAGTTCAGGACCGATCCTGCTCAGCAGATCCAGACCAGGAACCAGCTGATCTCTCTGTCTTCTCTGTGTGCAGCTAAAGCTCGAGGGTCGTGGAGTCCAGACGAAGAGTCGCGGCTGCAGCAGGCGCTGAGGATCCACCTGGAGGACCGGGCCCAGCAGAGTCCAGCCGGTCCTAGTCTGAGTGCAGACCAGCTCTGGAGCCGCCTGCCCTGGACCCAGATCAGCCAGCTGGTCCAGACCAGGTCCTGGATCCAGTGTCGCGTCAAGTGGTGAGTGCTGCAGGTGTTCAGGAGAATATTGATGTGGTTTTACGGCGGGAGAGGAGACTTCCTCCTTCAGATGTCTCTCATTCCGTGATGAGGACTGCTGCGCTGATGAGAAGTGGTACCGTTCCAATATGCTCCGGTCCGCAATTTAATGGGGGGGGGGGATAAGGAAGTACCGGGAGGTGGAGTCACCTGAGTTCGGTGCTTCGTGACGTCAAGCTGCACAGCAATTCCAATTTGCTTGTTTGGAGACACGATCTCAAAAAAGTGCAGCAATCAATTGACCCTTCGCATAAGCCAGGGTTCTTACGGATCCTTAAAAAGTCTTAAAAGGCATTGAATTCATTAATCTAAAAACAAGGCCTTAATTGGCATTAAAATGTCTTAAATCAATTTTTCAAAAGTCTTAAAAATGTTAACACATGGTAAGTGGTATTTTATGGTTGTAATTAGTCTCAAATCTCAAAATAATTGGTAACATTTCGACATAGAGAAGTTAGTGGCGGCCGTCAACGCTAAATTTCTCACCGCCACCAGCTCCCGAGTCAGTGTTTTTTTTTTTTTCCGGACTTTTTATGCATTTATTTTGAAAGGACAGCTGGAAAGAGACACAATCCAATGTTCATGTAGCAGTCACTTTACCTTGGATCACATAGGAAAGTGGGTAAAATTGTCCCTAACCCTATGTAATTGATGTGGGGTTTTTCTTTTTTTTCTGCATTTGTGTTTATTATGAAGTCAGTCTTAAATTTAATTTCAAGTGGCTTTAAAAAAGTCTTAAAAAGTCTTAAATTTAACTTGGCTTAAGCTGTAGGAACCCTGGTAAGCCCCGCCCCCTTGGTTACTGTTGCTACGCCGGGCAAGCTTTCACTCCCAGCCATGCTCCTGGCAATATTTGGTATCGATTTCAAAGGAAATATCAGCAAATTTCTGAATAAACTGTTCTGAGATAATAGAGAGAAGAAGTCACAAAGATCATTCATAGTTTTCAGTGACGTGACTCGCACAGGAGGATAAAACATCTGTTCAACGACACGACTGGACAATGTACAGAGCAGCAGTAAGGGCTGGTAATTTTACCGTCTATCAACCCACGAAGACTTAGGTCATCTCACTGGTTGTCAAACTGCAAGTTTTTGGGCGATTGTGAACCACATACAGCTTTCGTTTTACGACCGCGTGGGCTCCGCGTACTCGCTGTCACACAATATACACCGAGTACACCGTACACCGAGTACACCGTACCGTACGTTCGCGGACAGTGCACGCAGACCGCGCCACTCGCAGTACGCCTGACTCTGTGGGAGCTACTGTAGCAGGTGAGGTGGAGAGAGAGAGATTGAGGGAGGAGGAGGAGAAGGAGAAGGAGGAGGAAGAAGAGAGAGGAGGATTCAGGTGGGGGGGTGGGGGGGTATAGACGCCATTCCACCGCTTTATTTCAGCACCGAGCTTTTGTAAAAAGAAAAACCAGAAAAAGACGAATACTCGACTCTGACGCTCAATTAGTGGTTTTGAGATTCAAATAGTCGGCTATTCGGTGAAACCCCTAACAGGTGTTCATGTGTTCATGTGTTCATCTGTGCTCTGTCTCTGTGTTTCAGGTTCAGCATCCTGAAGCGGAAGCTGTTTTCAGGTGGCAGAACCAAAAGCCGAGGAAGTGAAGGACTTAAAGTTAAAATCCTCCTCATCAACACGTAAGATGTTGAACACCTAACCCTAACCTCACCTCACCTGACCTGAACTAACCTGAACTAACCTCAGTGTGTGTGTGTGTGTGTGTGTGTTTCAGGTTGTACAACATGTGTGTGGACGACGCTGCAGACATCGACTGGGACAAGGTTGCAGAGAGTGTTGGGTAAGGTCAAAGGTCAAAGGGAGCTGTCAGGTGGAAGTAAGTTTTTATCGTAATGTAACGCTGCGTTCCAGACAAGTCGGATCTTTCCCAGTCGGAACTCGGATCGTTCCCAGTTGAAAACGCAGAGTTCCGACTCTAAAGCGTTGGAGACGCACCACGTCAGAAAAACCCAAAACACGTTGGACCGGGACAAACTTCACAATCACAGTTCTTCACGTAGTTACTAGGGTCGGGAGAAAAAATCGATTCACATAAATATCGCAATATCCTTTTTGACGATTTTTAAATCGATTTTTTTTTTCAAAAATTTTTTTTTTAATTTTTATTATGTTTTTTGAATTATTATTATTTTTTGGAATTTTTTTTAATTATTTTTAAAATATTGTGCACTGTGCATTTGTTCGTCTTTTTTTTTTACATACAGAGAGTCCAGGTTTTGAAAAGGGTTTAAGTTGACTTTATAATGGAGTATGTTAATTTATAGGCTCCTACAGTATTTGTGTGCAGATAAATGTTAAAAATGCAGACTAAAATTCGAGAGAATCTGCAATATCGTAGAATCGCAATTTAAATCGAATCGTCATCCAAAAAATCATAGAAGAATCGAATAGGGTGAAAAGCATATCGTCCCAGCCCTAGTAGCTATAAAACATTAGAAAGGACACAAACTATTTAAAAATAACGTTTTGATGTATTTTGACATTTAAATGCTTTTTTTTTTTCCCCATGTATTTTTATTGGGCATTTATAATACAAACATACAAACATAATAATTACAGAACACGTAAACAAAGACAACAGAAACAGAACATGACAGGTTGACAAAAAACCACCCCCCACCCCCTGGAGAAGACCCGCATGGAAAATATCACGAGAACCCTGCTAGCATAGAAGACCGAATATTAAGATGGGTTCGTATTAGCAAGGTACTGTATAAGAGGTTGCCAAGTTGCGTCAAAATGTTGGAGTCTGTCTTTCAGGACATATCTTATTCTTTCCAGATGGAGTGTATTAGTTCAATCAGGATAGACCATTTACGACGAGAGAGCCAGGTTTGAAGATGAAGATGAAATTACATTTATTGTGAACAAAATAAACTTTGGCGCTTAGACCACGGGGTGTAGACCAGCCGAGTAAACTGATCTGGGGATGAGAAGCTTGCATCTGAAGAAGTTATATCCCTCCGGGCCTAGACACTGGTGGTGGTAGGGAAGCTTGAAGTCGCCTGATGAGGAAACTTCTCGGTTGAAGATCCAGATTAAGACAGTCTGTATCTTGACGAAGGTGGTGCCGGGGTGGAGGTGGGCTGAGAGTTTGCTGAAGTGACGGCTGGATGACAGGAGAGCGAGAGAACTTTTAAATTTGACGCTAATGACTGATTGGTGGAAGAGAAAGAGGATGGCAGACTGTGATTGGTTGAATTATGAGAATAAGGGTGGAGCGAGAGGATAGCGGGAAAACAGGGAAAGGGCTTTGAGGCGTGCTTAAAGAGATAGTCTTCCTGTCTGAACTTTCGCTAAGCTTCATTTAATTCCTCTAACCACATCTTAGATGTTGGTGTATTTTCACTCTTCCATAATAAAAGAATATTTTTTTTCGCTATTATAAGACCATATGAAATAAAGCATTGTTGTGCTTTGCTTAATTTTTTTAAAGGTTTCAGACACCCCAAGAATGATAAGTAAGGATTCTGGCTTTGTCACAAACCTCATAACCTCGGACATTATATCAAAAACACCAGCCCAGAAAGAGTAAATTTTGGGGCATAGTACGTAACTATGTAGATGGGTTTCAATGGAAGCTTTGCATTTATCACACATAGGTGATACTTCTGGATATACAGTATATTATGTAATTTTTCCTTTGAGAAGTGGAGCATGTGTATAATTTTAAATTGAATAAGACAGTGTCTTGCACTGTGTGAACAGGTGTTGATCTTCTCAAGGGCTCTGTCCCATAGATCATCTGTGATCGGTTCGCCAAATTCTTTCTCCCATTTGCTTCTATGCATATGGGCAGGGGGGGACTTAATGACAGGAGATTATTATAGATAGAGTTATCACCACGATTGTAGGCTACACTTGCAAAATGGTGGCGGATAAAAACATTGAGTGGCAGGTAAAATTTAGAACCCCCCCCCCCCCCATCGTTCATGTTGCAGTCACTTTACCTTGGACCATGTAGGAAAGTGGGTAAAACCCATTTTTCCATTTGCGTTTGTGAAGTTGGTCTTAAATTTAATTTCAAGTGGCATTAAAAAAGTCTTAAAAAGTCTTAAATTTAACTTTACTTAAGCTACAGGAACCCTGCAGTAATAAAACAAAAAATTTGGGAGTGCTAATCCTCCTGCAGATTTAGGCCTACAGAGATATTTCTTACCTATTCTGGGAGCTTTGTGTCCTCACAAAAATGGAGTAATTAAAGAGTCTAATTGTTTAAAAAATGTCTTTTCAAGGAATATTGGGATATTTTGAAACAGATATAATAACTGTGGGAGTAAGACCATCTTAACCGCATTTATTCTTCCGATCATTGAGATTGGTAGTGCATCCCAAAACAATAACCTACAGCGCAGTTTTTCTATTAAAGGAGGAAAGTTTTGTTGAAAGAGAGAAGTATACTGTCTTGTCACTTCTATTCCTAAATAGGTAAATTTTTCCGAGGAGATTTTAAATGGGAGATTGATCAGGAATGTAAGATCATCCATGTGGACTGGCATTAAAACACTTTTTGTCCAATTAATCCGATATCCTAGCCTAGAAATCTAGACGCACCCTAGCAGCAGCAAAAATATTCGCGCCGTAGGTGGGTCTAGAAACGAGCCATAGGAACTTTTTGAGTCTCGAACACCGATTGTGTTCACCAATCACAGCGCTCTATCTGTTTAGAGAGTCGTTGGGCGGGCTTAACGCGATGGCGACATACATTTTAATTGGCTTGTCAGGCTAACGTCATCCTGCTCTTTGCTCTGATTGGTCGTAGCGCTCAAGCACTACCCCATTACGTGCAGAGGCAGTTTGAAAGACAGCCTTCATCCCGCCCCCTGGATTGAGCCGAGGTCTACCGGTCATTTCCAGACTATACATTTTAGTGATATAGTCTGGTTTGTCAGGCTACCGATATCCTGCAAAAAAAAAAACCCGAATAAATTGATTTTATCTAAAAGTACCGGAATAGTCATTTGTGGACGTGTTAAATAAAGAAGAATATCATCTGCATACAATGATATTTTACTAATTGTATCTTTAGTGGTGTATCCATGTATCTGAGGGTCAAGTCTAATACTTTGAGCCAACGGCTCGATAGCAAGAGCAAAAATCAAAGGGGAGAGGGGGCATCCCTGCCTCGTCCCTCTACATAACTTAAACGGGGAGGATAGTGTTCGGTTGGTTAGGATTTGGGCTGTAGGGTTTTTGTAGATAAGTTTAATTAGTGACAAAAAAACATCTCCGAGATTGAACCTACTAAGAACTTCAAATAAGTATCGCCACTCAATCTAATCAAACGCCTTTTCGGCATCAAGCGCAATAACGAGATCAGAGTGTGGTTCTCTTCCTGTAAACATGATATTAAAGAGGCGTCTCAGATTGAAAGTAGAGTTTCTATTAGGTACCAAACCTGTCTGGTCTGGGTGAACCAACCTCTCCAACAGGGGGTTCAGTCTATTAGCAAGTATTTTGGCAAATAGCTTTCCGTCAACATTCAAGAGTGAAATAGGGCGATAGGCACCTACTTCCTGTGGGTCTTTCCCTTTCTTATGAATAACCGTGATCACAGCTTCCGTTAAAGTCGGTGGTAAAGCACCGCTTTCCTGAGTGTGTTTGAATACCTTTAATAAATAAGGAGATAACTTTTCACCATACGTTTTATATAGTTCTCCAGGGAGTCCATCAGGACCTGGTGATTTATTACCTTTTAATGAGGCAATAGCAGACTAAATCTCTATGATTGTGAGCTCCGCATTTAGCAATTTAGAATCTTCAACATTTAGCTTGGGTAGGTTACATTTATCTAAAAACGTATTCATAATCTCAGACTCTGAGGTGGATTTAGAAGTATATAAGTCTGTGTAAAATTCGAGGAACCTGTTATTAATATCTCTGGGTGTTGTGAGTATTGTGTTATCACAGGCTTTTACTTTATGTATTGTCCTATCGTTCTCCATTTTTCGGAGCTGACGAGCTAATAATTTATGTGGTTTATCCCCAAATTCGAAGAACCTTTGTCTGGTATACAGGAATGCTTTACTTATTTTCACAGACATAATTTGATTATATTCATACTTAAATGTTGTTATTTTTCTGTGTAGAGTTGTAGATGGGGATCGAGCATTTTCCTGATCTAGTGCTTTGATCTGTTCTTCCAGTTCTTTTAACTTGGACATGTTTTCTTTTCTCCTTGATGCTTCAAATGAGATTATGCTACCTCTAATATAGGCTTTAAACGCCTCCCAGAGAGTGGAGGAAGATGTCTCTGGAATATCATTCATATCAAAATACAATGAAATTTGATCTTTTAGGTAATCACAAAATGTTTTATCTGCAAGCAGGTGAGGGTTTAGTCTCCAAGAGGTATGCTGTTTGTCTAAGTGGTCTAAACATACTGAAAAGAAAAGTGGGCTGTGATCTGAAATCACAATACTATGATACTGAACATCCACTATAAAAGGTGCCAGTTTGGCATCAACTAGGAAGTAGTCTATCCTACTATAAGAATTATGCACAGGTGAATAAAATGAATAGTCCCGCCCTGAGGGGTTCATCATCCTCCATATGTCTAGGATATTTGTGTTATTTATATATGTATTAAGGAATTCACTTGAGGCATTTCTGGGAGGTTTCTTTGTGGAGGATCTATCTAGATATGCATCCAAAACGGTGTTAAAATCTCCTCCGATTATCAAATTAGTCTGTGACATATCTGGTATTAATGCAAAAACTTTCTGAAAAAATACAGGGTTATCTGTATTAGGTGCGTATATATTTACTAGGGTGAGGGAGATATTCTGAATCTATCCAATCACTATAACATAACGACCCTCTTTGTCGGCTATAGTTTTTTTCTGCAAAAAAGGTACACCTTTTCTAATTAAGATTGTTGCGCCTCTTGCTTTAGAAGAGAAAGCCGAGTGATAAATCTCTCCTATCCATTTTGTCCTGAGCCTGCCATGTGATTTATTATTCAGATGGGTCTCTTGTAAAAACATAATATCCGAGGTCAGTGTTTTAAGATGGGACAAAACCTTCCCTCTTTTGACTGGATTATTTACTCCACGCACATTCCAACTGGAAAAAGTGAGATTTTTTTTCCCCTTGGTGCTATCACTCATGGTATCCCGCGTATTGGTAATCAGTTTTTGTAAGGTCTTCTTTCCCCAACCCAAATCTCCCTCCCCAGGTCAACCTGAACCAGAGATGTTCACAAGTATTTTTTTGCAAGTCCAAGTCAAGTCTCAAGTCTTTGGTCACGAGTCCAAGTCAAGTCTCAAGTCTTTGAGGGGTGAGACTTCATCAAGTCTCAAGTCTTTGGTCACGAGTCCAAGTCAAGTCTCAAGTCTCTAAAAAATAAAAGTCTCCTGTGTCTTCTGGTTGTAATGACCCTTCTATCATCTGCTGCTATCTGGTCTACTAAGGATACTGCACAGTTATATCTAAGAGATTCAAAGCATTTACTGTAGGTTATTATCACTCCTTTATCTATATAGTATTGATTAGTTGTTTATTATATGATCACTTTAAACAGGATATTGCAATGCAATATGAAGAAAACACACAATGAAAGCCTTCCTTTAAAGGAAACTGTATTCTGAGTCAAGAAAGAATCAAGGCTGCTCTGTCCCTCTGCACTGGCCTTTTCTCCGCATGTTCCTGAGAGAAGAACTGGTTGTTATTATTTTTTTAATTAGCTCTGTCAACTCATGGGGGCGTGTCGACACGTCCAGACTTCCATACAGGCCTTCAGTCATATTTCGCAGCAAAAACATTAATAAACAGGAGGATTTAGCCTACAGTAGCCTGATATGTGCCAGTTATGCAGCAGCTAGTCCCCGTGAAGGAAGGTCTGACGTCTGAAGTCTCTGTGGGTGCGACTTAAGTGCGACTCGAGTTCGAGTCGCAAACTCGAGTCCCCATCTCTGACCTGAACCACATATTAACAAAGAAACAAAATAAACTACTCTAGCCAATTCAAAGTGAATGGCGCGAGCCTTCTTAGGGAAGCTGAAAAAAAAAGATAACTAAGGTTACTTCCACACCTATTGGTGGCCTGTTGTTAACTCCAAAGTTGGTCCATTAGCTCTGAAACTTAATAATAAAGAAATTTAAATATGATAAAGGGAACGTGCAACCATACAGGGGTATACATGTGCACACGCACCCCCATTTATACAAGCGCATTTATCATCATGTATTACATGTACCTGGGAGACAGAGTAAAACACAAATGCACTCCCCAGACCTGAACGTCAATTCTACATTTCAAAGTTGTTGTTTTTTTTTTTAAACCAACATATCTTATGCAGCATATACACAGAAATTTTTTTGGAAATTATTTAAGTCAAATGAACAAATTTCTCTCTTCCTTTTTTTTTCTCCTCTGTCATCTAAAATTGAAATCACCTTGATTATAACTAGGGCTGGGACTCGATTAAAAAAATTAATTGAATTAATTAGAGGCTTTGTAATTAATTAATCGCATTTTAATCGCATATAAATATTTGACCTGAGATCAGTGAGAAGCATTTTTTTTCACATGGATTTTAGTATACCATTGAATGACTCAGTAACCAATCACACAGCTCCATGTTGTCTCTGTGTGATGTTCAGGGACAGGTCAGGCAGTGTTTCCCACAGGATTTCAGGAGGGGGGAGGGGGGCGATATAGTGCTGCAGCTGAGCAATTAGCGCTATATAGCGCATTTAGCGTGCGCCCGTGTCTGTGTATCTATGTGCAGGCAGAGATCAGAGATGGTGTTTTAAATAACCATGCTAGCGTTTCACCAGCTCTCATCTCTCAGCCTCTCAAACTGCCGCCTCTCTCGCATGCGGGCGCACCGCACATAGACACACATGAGAAAAAAAGATTTATTTTTTTTTTCCCCCAATTTTTTTTTTTTCTTTCCCCAATTTTTTTTTTTTCTGTGAGAGACTGTGGCGGGCCCAAACGATGGGAAACACTGGGTCAGGACAGTTTGAAGACAGACAGCTCTGAAATGCACCGTGGACAGTGACAGGTCTGTAGCTACGTCTTGACCACATATCAGCTGTTCAGCTGCAGCAGAGGAAATTCTGCTGCTCTCAGCTGCACCGCGACGAGCGCTTTAAAAAAAATTTTTTTTTAATTAAGCTCCGGTAGCGACTGGCTAAAACACGGCAGGATACTGTAAACCAGTGTGGATCCAGTTTGTTTACCAAAGCTTGGTCGCCGTGCTGAGGCACCGGGTCGGTTTGAGCTGCGTTCAGGCTGCATTAAAACTCCTCAGGAAGCTCAATGTCGGCGGCTTTTTGACTCGTTACTCACTGGTTTCTGTGTTAGAGATGGTACAGGCTGAGGCCAGTATACAACAGGTAACAGTGTTGTTGTCTCTTTTCACCTCCCCTCTCCTTTGCAGTGATCAGTGCATGGATGTATTATAGGATCAGTGTCGGCGGCTTGTTAAATGATTGTGCTCCAGTGTAATCAGTACGCCTGAAACTCATCCAGTGAGAAACGTTCCACGGTGCAAAATAAGTGCGTTAATTTTTTTAACGCGTAATTTTTTGTGTAATTAATTAATCGTAATTAACGCATTAAAGTCCCAGCCCTAATTATAACTTAATCTGACAGGGTAAGCATCCAAGAATTAGTCTTGAATCCTGGATATAAACATATGCTGCTTAAACATAGCTGTAGTTTTAGAAACAAGAGATAAGAGTAGGTCACACTGGGCAACACTTAAACATAAAGCTGAATCGAATCATAGAACTAAATGAAATGGATAAATGAATAACGCTTGGATTATAACAATACAGTCTCTAGATTATAAAGGATATAG
The DNA here is from genome assembly GCF_045865225.1 of Trachurus japonicus. Taxonomy (NCBI): domain Eukaryota; kingdom Metazoa; phylum Chordata; class Actinopteri; order Carangiformes; family Carangidae; genus Trachurus; species Trachurus japonicus. The sequence goes on along the minus strand of NW_028220863.1, from coordinate 64,404 downwards.
TGTAGTGACCCACGACTTTAACACCTTGCATGTTTGTTCTTACCGTCATGCAGTAAAACACCGGTTATGTGTGTATGCGTGTGTATCTCTGCAGGTTTTTTTTGGGGCAGGTGACTACGGTGGCCGGGAGGTGCAAACCAAGATTACAACATGTACATAAAACACTTTTACAAAGCTTGAGACAAATTTACATTTTAGAAAACATTTTTACAAATTCTGAAACACTTTTACAAAGCTTGAGACAAATTTACATTTTAGAAAACATTTTTACATATCATAAAACAAAATCACATTAACATAACACATTTACAAGTCCCAAAACAAATTTACATTTCAGAAAACAAATGAACAAGAAACAAAACACGTTTACAAACACCGCAACAAATTTACAAGTGTTGACACACTTTTACAAGTCCCAAAACAAATTTACAAGTAACATATCAACCGGAAAGGGAATGTACCAACTACCGTAAGTGATAACGGGAGCAGCCAATACGAGTTGTTACTGTTCATGGTGACCCAAAATGGACAGCGATCGGTGCCAAACATAGAGGTGCCAAGTGAATTTGCCACCGTGGCGAATTCACATGCTACTGCCGGCTTCATTGCTGCCCGCTGTATTGATATGTTACTTGTAAATTTGTTGTGGGACTTGTAAAAGTGTTTCAACACTTGTAACTTTGTCACAGTGTTTGTAAAAATGTTTTGTTTCTTGTTAATTTGTTTTCTGAAATGTAAATTTGTTTCGGTAGCCTAATGTAATTTTGTTTTATGATATGTAAAAATGTTTTCTAAAATGTAAATTTGCCTCAAGCTTTGTAAAAGTGTTTCGGAATTTGTGATGTTGTTTTGCACCTCCAGGCCACCGTAGATGACAGTTGTTGTGCTAATGTTAGCCGCCGAGGCTAACTAGCCACTCACAGACAGAAAACACATATTCCTGAGGTCTGTGATTTATCAGATGACCCTGGACCAGAGAGTTGCTCCGCGTATTCTTCGGCTTTTTTAGGGTCTGTGAAGGATGTCTGTGTGCCATTGTGTGTGACCAGGAGTCTTGCAGGGTAAAGTAGGCCATATCTGACGCCGGGCTTGTTGCGCAATAGCTCCCTGGCACGGTTGAATAGAGCCCTTCGCTTAGCCACGGCTGGAGGATAATCGGGGAATATTTGAATCCTCTTGCCTCTGAAGTTAAGTTGTTTCGCCGCGCTGGCTTTCCGTAGAATGTCCTCAAGCACATGATAATAGTGTAGCCTCAGGAAGAAGGGCCTGGGGGGCTCTCGAGGGTCGGGTTTCTACGGAGGGTCCGATGCGCTCGGTCAATAAGTGGCTTCTCATCCAGAGATAGCACATCTTTTAGCAGGTCAGCTACGAAGTCGCGCGGCCTGGATCCCTCTGCCCCCTCGGGAACTCCGATGATCCTAATGTTGTGCCTCCTAGACCTGCCTTCTAAATCCTCACATTTTTCAGTCAGTTTCCCCACTTCGGAGTTCAGTCGTGTTACCTGACGTTGGAGAGCAGTAACATCGTCGACGTGGAATGAGGCTGACTTCTCCAGCTCTTTAATAGTCTTCTCGTGCAAGGCCGTGGCTCCTTCAAGTGTTGTAATGGATGTCTGAATAGGGCTGTTTGATTAATTGATTTAAAATCGTAATCGCGATTATTTGGAATCGTAAAAATCGATTTTTTATTCTAACTAGGGTAATTATTACGGTAAGCCCCCGTTCATGAATCTGGGCTGTGCTGAATTATCGTAATGACTGCCGCCTCCTTCCTCCCATCACGCTCTCCCACTGCTCTCCCCACACACTGTAAACAAGCATGTCGGCATTTTGCTAAGACCAGTGAGGATTTCGTTGCCAAAAAGACCAACGGCCCTTTTCCACTACACAGTTACAGCTCTCACGGTCCATTAGGTCCATTTAAAAAGACACAAACAGCACACCAAATAGTTTGTCATTTAACAAAAAAATCGGTATCGGAATCGGAAATTGATTTTTCAGAGAAGAAAATTGAGATTTTATTTTTGGGCAAAATCGAACAGCCCTATGTCTGAATTTCCTTTTTAGTCGTAGCCAGCTCCTCTCTTCGCTCAGTGCAAACAGTTTGTATGCGTGCATCTATGGAGGCACATATATCGTTCTTGATCTGAGTGACTTCATTTCGAAGATTAGCGATAGCAGCTAGTATTGCACGGTTGGGGGGGTCCGCCTCATCACTCATCTCCTCAGGTAGAGGTGTGTCACTCGGGTCCGAGGGCTGGTAGGGGCCTGCTTCTTGTTGGTCGTTTTTTTCTATTTTTTCCTTTTTTTGACATACTGTAGTTTCTTTACATTGGTCTTTACGATGCGCTTTTGTGTATCTTCTTGCGTCGTTCCGAGGATCTTAAGAGCAGATTTGAGTGTAATTGTGCAGTACTACCTGCAGTATTACCTGAGGTACTATCTGCAGTACTACCCGTAGTACTACCTGAGGTACTATATGCAGTACTACATGCGGTACTATATGCAGTACTACCTGTAGTACTACCTGAGGTACTATCTGCAGTGCTACCTGCAGTATTACCTCAGGTAATACCTGCAGTACTACCTGAGGTACTATCTGCAGTGCTACCTGCAGTATTACCTGAGGTACTATCTGCAGTACTACCTGCAGTATTACCTGAGGTACTACCTGCAGTGTTACCTGAGGTACTATCTGCAGTACTACCTGCAGTATTACCTGAGGTACTTCCTGCAGTACTATCTGCAGTATTACCTGAGGTACTATCTGCAGTACTACCTGCAGTATTACCTGAGGTACTTCCTGCAGTACTATCTGCAGTATTACCTGAGGTACTATCTGCAGTATTACCTGAGGTACTATCTGCAGTACTAACCCCAGTACTGTGTGTATTTCAGGAGAGTGACTCCTCTGTGTGTACAGAAGAGTTTCAACAGACTGAAGGTTTCCAGAGTTCCCAACTGGGCCAGGCTATCACGCAGAGGTTAGTACTACACCAGTACACACCTGTACTACACCAGTACACACCAGTACACACCTGTACACACCTGTACTACACCTGAACCAAGTATGAACTGGTTCTTAAAGCCCCAGTGTGTAACTTATTTGGCTTTTTATTATCAAAAATCAAATATGTATTTCACTGAAGTCGAATCACAGCTGCATACAAATGAAAGCTTTCTGGTACCTTAGAATGAGTTGTTACAAGTCGTTACAAATACATAAGTGGGCGACACATCGAACCAAGCAGTGGTGTAGTGGTCGTTGGACACCAGGGTGCGGCGTCCCCCCATTTTTTTTTTTTTTTTTTTTTTTTTGAGAGGAACTAAGCAGGATTTTCCCGTGGCTATGCTACATTTTCACCTTAATTAAAAAGCTCTGGAGTAATAGTGATTGTTAACTACATGACTTGTAACTTGTTATGAGCAGTGGCGCCGCCAGGATTCAATTTCAATGTACGCACAGAAACGGCAAACACAACAAATGGGTGGGGGGGGGGGGGGGGTTGTTTGTTCTGATGTTTAAATTGTGTGATTTCTGACTGACTGTGAATGTGTACGGGCAGGTAGGGTATGGTTGGATGCGAAACTGAGGGGCTGGGGTGAGTAAGACAGAGTCCTGTGTGTGTGTGTGTAGGTGAGTGAGTGAGGAGGAGCAGAGGAAGAAGTGAGAGCTGTCAGATAAGTTTGTGTTATGTTGTTGTAGTTACGTCCGGTCGGACGCTACAATATCAATAGAAACGTGTGCTTAACATAGACGTCGGACGCGAAATAGCCGCGGAGCGGAGCCAGTTTCCTTTCGGTGTCGTTAACCGATTGTGCCAGATGCGCCAGAGCGCGCACCTCTGTGCCAGGCTCGCGCTTTGCTGCGATTTGTGTTGATTCATCTTAACAGAGCGCGTGAGAGATTAACACACACATTCACACAGGCTACACATACCCGCAGACACACAGCTGAGGCGCTTGCCGACCGGCATGGAGAAATGCGCATCTGGTCTGGTCAGTGGGTGCTCGAGCACCGGAGCACCCACGGAATCGGCGCCGGTGCAGACAAGTGAGTTTGAAGCTAACGAGAGGAGAGAGTCTTCACGTAGCACCTTCATTATCGCTGCTCTGCTGCGTGTTTGTGATCGTGGGTTTGGATCTCTTTTTTTTCAAATGCCTGGAAAAGGCTCATCTGTCTTTTTGACATTTCTATACTGGACCGGGGGGAATCATCACATAGCGGTAGTGTAAATAGGCGCCAGAAATCAAAAAGGGACAGATGACATGACGTAAAGGACAATCACTGGCTTTTACGGTAGGCTTCAGTGATTGGTTTAACAATCAATGAACTGAGCACGTTTAGCCTGTTACAAACAACATCACACCCCCTCAAAATAAACAAAATTGCTTTTTTTTCCCACCTATGAAAAAAAATTGTACACAGAGTAGGGCTGGGCGATATGGCCTAAAATCAATATCACGATATATTGTTCAGTTTGCCTCGATAACGATAAATGGACGATAACTACTCTAGTAGTTATCGTCCATTTATAGTATATATATATATATATATATATTTTTTTTTTTTTTTTTGCTATAACTGCTGTATTTACAGAGGTGCCACTTTAAAACTATACACTGTCTGAAAATATGTTAAGAAAATACAAATAAAATACTTTTAGTTGTTTAGAGTTATTGAACAACTGATAAGCACACATTATTGCAGCACACATGGCTACAACATTTCTTTTTGGAACAAGCTGCTCTTCCTCCTCAACCAGATGACTACCTCAGCAGCCCCAGGCTTCAACTTTTGAACGTTTTCGCTACATTTAGTTGTGGCTGCCGCTGCTTCTTAATTATCGCCGCCAATATTTCATAATGGGGTCGGAGCAGACGCACAGTAATAATCTACCGTCACTTTGTAAACTTCTTCAAGTGCCTCGACCCGCTGGACGGCGCTCTGTTTATCAATAAAGAACGTCAACGTGGTTATTTCAGCACATACATTTAACGCCACATGTCCGTTTCTGTCTAATCTCTTGTCACTCCCTTCACGCTGGTCTGTTGACAAAATCACGTGACGGTGGCGACCGACGCTGCACGTTTTTAATCCGACATTTCAGCGAGGTGTTTTCTCATTGCTCTAGTGTGTGTGTGTGTCATTAACTCAGGTGAAAAAATAACAACAGTCTCAGTACAGATGAGCGCCGGTGTCACCGGCTCTGTCCTTTCCTGTTACAGACTGGATGGGTGGAGTCACGTGACTACACACGCTGAACACGGAGTACGGCTCTTAAAGGGACATGCACACAGCCTACCTACACACACAGCCAAAAAAGACAAAAACGACTTTTATTTTGTTTCTTTTGTTTTCTTCTTTTTTTAAAACCGAATTTACCGACCTGGGCAAAATGACGTCGGTTATCGTCGTAAATTTCGATATCGATAAATTTTCGGTTTATCGCCCAGCCCTAACACAGAGTGCGTACAGGATTCCGGCTGGCGGCGCCACTGGTTATGAGTGAGAACGGATCTCTCTGCCTCCCACCTGGTCTGAAAACCTTGCAACATCAGTGTAGTTACCTGGCCGCCGCCCCGATGTCCCAGCTGTCCTCTCTGCAGCACCTCCACACAAACGCGCTCCGTAATCTGCATTCTTTTGTTTATGACTACACAAATATACACGTCTAACATCGTATATATCCACAGCTCCATCTACTGATTTTTTGACGGCTTTGCTGTAAACAAATGCACACGGCAGAGGTGTAGCAAAGTAACGGGCAATTTCCACTGGGTGCGATTAATTTCAATTCTGTGTCAGTTTCATGCATCATGTGTTATGATTAGGTAGGCCTACTAGGTCTGGTCTAAAAGTTGCTTGTCCAGAGATTATAACACTTTGGCTTGGACTTTCAACACTTTGGAGTGAATGATTCTGACAGTGGCATTAGGCTAGATAACAATTAAACGTTACAGTCTTGTTCAGGGACACTAAACTAAGTGTGGCAGTGGATGGTATTTCAATGACATCACATATTTATTTCAATGACATCACAGATTTGGTATTTCGATGGGGTCCACCCAGTAAAAAAATCCCCACTACACCACTGGAACCGAGGCGGCCATGTTGCATCGCCATTTTTTAGGTTGAGTGGCAGCGTGACCGTAGGTAACCACGGAAACTCAGCGGAGCTGTCGGCTCGGCCTGTTAGAACTGTCACCACTGTGTAGTGTGAGGAAGGACGGAGGCACTGGTGTTGCATTCAGGTGCAGTCGGGCAGACGGATGTCAGCAAACCAACCAGATGTCATTTTACTCCACCAGAGAAAGACGGTAAAACAATACCACATCACCATGACAACATATTGTCATGCCTGTATTGTTTTGCCTCGTGCTGGCGGACCTCTTGTTTACATAGACGCTTGTTTATCCTGTTACATGCAGCGTCTGTTGTCTGTCTGACGTCTGCCCCATTTCACCTGAATGCAACAAGAATACGTTCAGATATGCAACCGCACCACTAGATGGTTAGCCTGACAAGCCACACTACATCATTAACATGTCTAGTCTGGCAACGACCGGTAGTCCTCGGCTCAATCCAGGGGGCGGGATGAAGGCTGTCTTTCAAACTGCCTCTGCACCAATAGGGTAGCGCTACGACCAATCAGAGCAAAGAGCAGGATGACGTCGGTAGATTAAACTTTTCCCATATCCCGTCGGCAAAACACCAAATACATCCTTCTTAGAAATGAATGACTTCAGTGCAGTTTCTTGCTCAACTTTTAAAGAAAATGACAAGTTTAATTCTTTCAAATTTTATGCCAACGCCAATTCAAATGATTCCTTCGCCAAAGCTATCTTGTCATGTTTTTCACCGTCGCAAGTATGTTGTCATGGCGTTAAAGGGACAACGAGGAGTTTTGGAAAAGCGAAGCGTTTTCACACTACATTTTTGAGCCTCCGCGCGCACCGTGAAATTCTTTGCCCGGCGCAAGACAGACACATGTTTTCATTCATCAAGAATTAAAGTCAGAGGTTGGAAGACGATCAGATACCGTCGCAGTTCCGACCATAAACAGCGATTTGGCGGCGTTATTCTCATGACTAACCGTGAAACCGAAAGTAAGGAAACGCTGGTCGGCTCGCCCAGCATTTCCACCACCACTAATAATAACAAAATAATGATAGAGACAAAACGATATATTCATCAAAAATGGAGCCATTAACAAGTGTGGGTAACTTAGATTCATCCACATTAACTCATTGAGTGCCACGCCACTTTCCAAAGTTTTAGTCAAGTGTACTGGCAATTTAGACCATTTTTGACCATTTTTGTTGAGCCATAGTGTATTCTATATTATACCCATGGACACATACTACGGCTCGTTTGAAAGATTAAACTTTAAGCTTCAAGTGGGTACAAACCGTTTGTTTCTACGTGCCACCGTTCCTGAGAAAACTCAAGCTCAGTTCCTCAGGTGCAGGTGGGTAGCAGGAGTGCGTAAAATCAATAGAAAAAGACGGCCACCACACACTGATAAGACTCTGGGAGCCTATCGCTCTTCTGCCACTTACATTTCTGGGTCAAAGGGCTCGTGTAAGATAAATATTGTTGTTCTAGTCTCAAAACCACCATGGGGGTTTTACAAGACAATGTACCATACAAATTGAAGTCATACCACATAAGAGAATAGTACACATCACATAGATTTCATCAATAAATATAAAAAATACACAAAATAAATACAATAAAAAAATAGATTCAATACATATACATGCTATCCAGGGATCCATCCCAAAGATTTTTTAAATCTACTGGTTACCAGCAAAATCGTATTTTGTGTGGTACACAGTGAAACACTTTTTGAGGTGTAATGGGGTATGACATGATGTACAGTAGTAGCTAGTTTCACGTCTGTGCCCACCCTTCTGAGACACCCTGCATACGCGAGTAGGATTTTTTTTCTTGAGAGTGACCCTATACTTTGCCATCACATGAGCTCCAATGCCGCCACTCAGCCTACTCAGAGGGTCTCTTCTCGGGGCCCTTGGCTCTTTGTTCTGCCTACCAATGACCACCTCCACCACCCCTATGGCCTCACCCCCTGCGTCCTCACCTCCTGCATCCTCATCCCTTTCCTCCTCTTCACCCACTGCCTCCTCACCTCCTACATCCTCACCCCCTGCGTCCTCACCTCCTGCATCCTCATCCCTTTCCTCCTCTTCACCCACTGCCTCCTCACCTCCTACAGTGGGTACTAGTTTCATTTGGACGGTTTCACGCGAGATTCACGCGTGAGTCACGGGAGGCTCACGCGGATTTTTTGTGGCCAATGTGCCCAAACAACCGCCAGGTGGCATCTGTGAGCAGCAGATCGCCTCTATAAGACAGCAGCAAGGAGCAGTGAACACGAATGGGGAATGCAATATAATAATAATACAGTATAGTTTTTCAATGAGAAAAATGTAACGACGGCAGCTATACGTCTCACTCTCTTTTATCGATCCTCTTGTCAGCTCCAAACACACCCATCTGCACCGCGATTATGGACCACAGCGTGGTTTTCCACACAGCAGTTAATTAACTCAGTGGGCGATGCTGCCGGTGTGTTTTTAAAATGAGCCAACTACTGTACAGTAGTGTTCATTCCCCACCTTGTTTGACTGAGAGTGTAGCTGGATGATTTCTCATGAATGAACGGGCAATAGCCTATGTCACTTTCGGGCTGGGCGATAAAACAGGATATCCTGAAATAACTTTCCCTCGATAGAAATAGGCTACAAGATGTGTGGATATAGGTTTCATTCATCCATGTTTTGACAGACAACACAAACAACCAGTGACAGGGACGGACTGGCCATAGGGCAATATGGGCAAATGCCACAGCAGCCGCGACCGAAGATGCAGCCGTGCTGATGTGACCGCAAAAAAAAAAAGTCAGTCGGGGTCAGCTGGTTTACAGCCGGCGACTCTGAAACACTCGAGACACAATAACATTAGTAACGCAAGAAAGGTATAGTTCACTTAGTAGAGCAGCTCTCACTATAAGCAAAGATTTTATTTCAGTCTGGGATGCCAACGTGCAGTTTTAGTGAACAATGCATTTTCTCTTATCATCATTATTATGATCACTGATGGGCTATAGCCTATATGTGCGGCTATATAGATACCGTATGTGTGTGTTTGTGTAATGCAGGGGTGCTTTAAAAAAAACACAGTTGTCTGGACAGTAGGCATTTTTCTCACAACCGACCTCAAAAGCGAGGGCAGGTCCGCCGAAGCATCATTCCGGGTGTTGTCTTTGTTGTTACTTTGTTGCAGCTCCACAGAGCACATGGCTACTTAAAGCAGATATCAGTGGAATGTTTTTGTTAATATAAGTCCTAAATAGTCCTATTTTCCGTCAGCAATCACTTACATGAAGTATTTCAGCCTAAACACGAGTCTCTCCGTCACTCTGCTCTGCTGTAACCCGAGGAGAAAATTTTCCTTGTGGGATACAAGTGTTATCCAATGAGGGGAGAGAACGGCATGAAGGGCTGTGTGTGCAGCCAAGGGATGCGCGTGAATGTGGTGACGTAGCACGAGGACCAATTGATGCCTGACAAGGGCGGGGGCTGCTAACTCATGGTGCGTTCAAGGAAACTCGTACTTTGTGTTTTTCCTTCCTGTGAAGTCATACCAGTTCGATCTGGTACGAGTTCACGGGTCGGAAGTTACGAGTGGCCGTTATAGGGAACTTTCACAGACAACAGGACGGTAAAAACACGAGCTACGGGTTACCTGGAACGCTACCAAGTCGTAGTTGTGACTTGAAGCTGTAACTTACGGTTTCAAAAGCCTGCCTTGAACACAGCATTAGCCGAAACGGCCGTGCCGCTGTTATCTGCTTTAATTATGCACGTGCTGACCATATATGGTTGTGCTGTGCTGAGGCATTCTGGGGGTGGAGTATGAGGTGTGTTCATGTCCGCACCATTCTTGGGTCCGGTGTGATTATCAATGGAATATTGCGGAGAGTTGTGCGTACGCACAGCTTGATCAGTGTTTCCCACAGAAAAAATAAATAAATAAATGTGTCCACGTCTCAGGTGTGTTTACGTGCGGTGCGCCCGCACGCGAGAGAGGCGGCAGGTTGAGAGGCTGACTGGCGGAGATGAGAGATGGTGAAACGCTAGCATGGTTATTAAAAAAACACCATCTCTGATCTCTGCCTGCACATAGACAGACACAGGTTCACATACAGACAGGGGCGCACGGTAAATGCAGCTGCAGCGCTATTAAACTAGAGCAACAGCAACTCTCATATTTAAATTGTGTTTTATATTGATTTCATATATTTCACTGATTGCAATTAGGCTATAGAATGCGAGTGTGTGTTTTATTGAAAGCGAGGCTGGGTGAAAATCGCTACAGTGTGGTTTATATGCAGCGGTCTGTAGGACCAGCTTAATAGACACATCAGCGACACATTAGCACCTTCATTTATCTCTGATCAATAGGTGTGCTTGTGGATACTTCACTTTCATAAGCCGGAGGACAAAACTGTAGGCTTCATTGTTTCGTTTCATTTCGTTAAGTGAAAATCATCTCTGAATTATGGAACTAAAAATAAAATAGGCCTATCTTTAAAAAAAAGATCCTATGATATTTAGCCTAATTGCATTATTTTTATTCAAATGTGACTAAGACCTTCATCTACCTAAATATCCTGTTTGTATTTTTCTGGAAACTGTTACATTATGTAACGTGACCGCGGCACCCCCCCCCCCCTCTCTCCCTCCCGAATTGGGCATATTATGATAAATATAACTGTAGATGAAAACAATAATTGAAGAAAAAAATAAGCTATTGTCGACCCGAGGTATAAATGCCCAGAAATCGAATGTTTCATTTGTGTAAGTTGTAAGCTTCATATTCAACAGTCTGACGAGGCCTCTCAAGCGCGAAGTCGACCGGACCTGCTATTAGCCACTCCGCTCTTTTACTAGAAAGGTGGTTTCGTCCAGCATTGTCTGACGAAAACGCACGGCGCTATCTTTTTTTTTCTTCAACTTTTTCATTTCCCCCTTCAGCACCCGAAAAGTGCTGCCTGTAAAGTTGCTGGACTTCTTTTCTTTTGAAGTTGCCGCCCACGATCAAAAGGAAGGCGAGACTGCCACCTAGTGATAGACCCACGCGAATAGATGATCTGGTTTTGACCTGACGTTAATGCATGCACCAGTGATTCCATGCACAACCATCAGAAGACAAATTATGATGAAACTTCCACATCGCGAGTTTTCATGAGTTTTCGATTGTCATTTATTTCAGTTTTATTCATCGTAGAGCTCCCAAATTTAGATATAAGGTGCGTTAGAGTGTCTATTTTCGTAATATTAAAAAAAAGCTAAAAACGTAAAATCTCGTTTTTGGCACTCAACGCATGGGAACGAAAAACGAGAAATTACGTGGTTGGCACTCAATGAGTTAATATGAGACATTTTTATTGTTGCGGAATTTTTCGTTCTGCCGATGGAGAAACTCCTCGTTGTCCCTTAAAGCCCGCCCAACGACTCTCTAAACAGATAGAGCGCTGTGATTGGTGAACACAAACGGTGTTCGAGACTCAAAAAGTTCCTATGGCTCGTTTCTAGACCTACCTACGGAGCAAATATATTTGCTGCCGCTAGGGTGCAGCGAGATTTCTAGGCTACTAGATGGGGGGAAATCCTACGTACTATACCTTTAACACATAAATGATTCTGTCCTCAGAGATCGTTGACTACCTGCAGCAGAAGGAGGTTCCTGTCCTGAAGGAGAGACTGGAGAAGTTCATGCAGGAGGAGCAGGAGGAGCAGGAGGAACAGGAGGAGCAGGAGCAGCAGCAGCAGCAGCAGTTCCTGCTCTCCGACATCTTCAGCTCTCAGGATGAAGGCCAGGCATGAAAATCACTCACCATTCGCCGTTTTGAAACCAAAATAGATGACCTACGTGAATCGTGCAGATCCGATGAGAAAATATTTTTTGGGGGGGGGCGGGGGGGGGGGGGGTCAAGTGGCAAGTGATCAGGATTTGGAGGTATAGATTACGAGAGCCTTGAATTGAGAAGAGAAAAAAAAAAAGTAGAAGAAGAAGATGAAAACACCCACAAGCGCGAGGGCACCTGATTGGGTTGTGGTTGTGAATTGTACTGTGAACTAGAAAATTTCCTCTCGGGAAATTTTGAATGGGCCACGGGGCTACTGCCGGTTGTGCCATCTCTGTCAACATGGGAATCAAACCCACGATCTTAAGGTCAAGACAGAGCTGATCAGACAGACACATGATCATCTTTCTATAAGCACTGATATGGAGGAGCTGTAATCACATTAGGTTAACTGTGTGTGTGTGTGTGTGTGTGTGTGTGTGTGTGTGTGTGTGTGTGTGTTTATCTTGTGTAATAGGGCCAGGACTCAATTAAAACAATTAATCTAATTAATTAGAGGCTTTGTAATTAATTAATCGCAATTAATTGCATTTTAATCGCATATAAATATTTGACCTGAGAACAGCGAGAAGCATTTTTTTCACACTATACCATTGAATGACTGAATAGCTTAAGCAACAAAACATTGTTTTTTTTTTCAAGGTGGTACTTAACCAAGACCAACATGCAAATTATCGATTAATTCATTAATCGATATTTGATACAGATTTAAATGGTCTTTCCTGCCAATACACTATGATGATTACTGTAGTATTTAACTAGGCTACATAAATCACAGTAGCATAAACTGATTTGTTGAACGGACCAGGTGATGGGCTGACTGGTCCTGTCTAACTTCTGTGTACTGGGTGCCATTGTGCAGGGTGTTAAGGCAGCCTTCCTCCACTGCAGTCCCTATGGTCCTGGACCCTCTGGCTGGTGGGGTGGGCTGCTTTCAGCTGGGGGGGACTCTATCAGCTGCTCCCACGAGAGGCATTTGACGCATTTGACACCAACAAGGTTTAACTTTAAAACCAGATTAAATCATGGTTTAAGTTTAAATTCTGTTGCACGTTAACTGTGTTTTAATCACATGAAGGTGTGTGTGTGTTTGTGTGTGTGTGTGTGTGTGTGACTGTAATCACATGAAGCTGGCTCTAGAGTCTGTGTGTGTGACTGACTTGACACATAGTTAGTTAGTAGCTGCATCCTGTGTCAGTCTGATTTAGCTGTGTCTGTGTTTATAAACATTTAAACGAGCGCCAGGTGGATTGTTTATGAAGTTAACGAGCTCTGGCCTGAGGATCAAAGAGGTTACCACGGCGATAGGGGCCCCCGCAGGCTGAGACAGACAGAAACGTGGAGAAAAAGAGCCATTTTCTGCCTCTGCACCGGTCTCACATTTAGGCTTAGGGTGAGAAAACGGTAACTCCTATCAGAACAAAACACAGATTAACGTTGCTCTAAGGACTTACTGAAAATTTCGGTACGATTTGGTGTTTCTACAGTAAATATTTTGGCGACGCTGGCAGTTTTAAAACATCAGGCCGTTCTGCTTCTCTCAGAAAATATTTGTATTGGACTCAATGAGGAGCAGAGACAGACGTGGCCGCACTTAGAGGCTCAGAGTTTAAATTCTGTAAGTCTCTCTGATATTTTGAGCAGATTAAGAGATCGAGGATGAGCTTGTCTACAAACGTGCCGGAAATTATGTGTGTAGAGTGTGAATTGTGGCCGTTTGGAGTTTGGATAGAGAAAAAATCTGGAGTTTTTCTGGCATCTCTCCCACTCTAACCGATGATGTCACCCACTCTGACACGAACATTCCGTGCAATACACACCCATTATAATCTCATAATTTCTCCAAAAATGATCATGGTCATTGATCATGGATTGATCAAAAACTATATGACCTATCAAAACGTGGAGTAATACGACAATACACAAGACTTGTGTCTACTGTTTAAAGTTTAAATGGAGTCTCTAGGTGAAAGTATGCCTGAGCAGTAGACGTTTGTTAAACTCCAATGATTGGTCTTTTTCGCTCTTTTTTTTCCGCCCGTCCCATTGACTTACATGCAAAAATTTTGCGCAGTTTTTCGCGACTTACGTTGCGAAAAATTCGTACACTGTTGAGAAAAGTAATAGCACACCGATCCCGATCAGGACGCACGTTTTGATATATGATTTGTAGTAGCGAACCGAAATCTGGCCGGAAGTGGAAAAATAACTAGGAAAAAATCCACACAATAACAGTAAAGCCCGGGCACTGGTCTCTGCAGCTATTTCATAGCTGTTGGGACCAGTGCCCGGTGCGATTGCCCGTGGCCCTAATTAACAGTCCAGTGCAGTCCAGAGCGGCGGCAGCGGTGACGCCGTCGCCGCATTGTAATTTGAGCCGTTACAGCGCGACCTGTCCATGTGCCTGTGTTTATGTGTGTGCGCACCAGCGCGCTAGAGAGAGACCGGGCGCCACAGACACGTTAATTAATGCAAACACTGCTGGTTGATACCACCACTAGCATGCATGCGCGCTTCTCTCTCTCTCTCTCTCTCTCTCTCTCTCTCTTTGAGTGAGTGAACAGAGAAAGAGCGCTACACGGAGATGAATTAACGGAACGATATTGCGTTGAGGAGAAAAAAAACAAGCAGAGTCAATTTGTGGCTTGGCTAGGTGTGTGTTTGAGTAAAATGAACTTTGTGTTTCATTCTATAAACTAGGCCTACTGATAACCATTTCTCCCAAAAATTACAATTGGTCAAAATAACAAAAAAAGACGCAGTGTTTTCAGACCTCAAATAATGCAAAGAAAACAAGTTTATATTCATTTTAAACAAACCACTAATGTTTTAATTTAGGAAGAGTTCAGATTAATATCGATGGAAATTTCAATTTTAATCCTGCAGCAGCAGTGATTGATTATTTACTGATGCATATTTCTAAGATTTTCTATCAAAATAAAGTCAATAATTACATTTTTTGTGTTTTTGTGTTGGTATCGTGACAACACTAATAACGTTATATAGCATAATGTGACCATACTTTATTATACACTCATACTGTCTTGTAGTTCTGCTTGAATTTCTTATCAAAATGCATCAGATTGATGCTTTCAAATATGAAATATTCAAAATTTTCTTTTCTGCCCCCGGACCCCCCGACAGGGGTCGGATCCTTCTCACCTTTTTCACCCATGACCCGTTTTCATGTCTGGAAGGCGACCAGGACTTCATCGAGGTCGATGACAGTCAGCTGACCGCTGGCCAATCAGGAAGCAACCTGCATTCATAAAGTTTCCTCATAAACAAACTAACACTCAGGAGGCTCACCGACATGACGTGCATGTTTTGTGTTGAGATGCGGCTGGAGATGAGCCAGCTTCATGCCACTGTTTGCTAACTTCTCCCCACAGAAGAGAAAAAAAACACGATGCTCGCATGGGTTGCAACTCGTGGACTTGAATCCCTTCATCACAAATTCTTCTGAATACTGTCAGGATTTTACCGGCGCTGGTTTCGCCTTTCTTATCACTTATCCCTCCGTGTTTCAGCAGCGCTGCTGCTACACTTCAACCGCGACTCCGTTGTTTGATTGACAGGCGATGCCGTGCACAAATGTGACCCGTTCTATCAAAATGAGTTGGATGTTGCAACGTTCTATTTTTAGATAATCAGCTGATAACGTGGAAAACCCATAGAAAATCAAAAAAATATGTTTACCCTAATTTCAAAGCAATGACATTCAAAAACAATCTCCCAAAGTTTCACAGTCCAGATAATTGAGAAAAGGCACGTAAATGATGATTTAAGTTGACTTGCAACTTAAACCCTCTGAAAATGAGCGTTGCATCGGTGCAAAACATGAAATATCTTCTGAACCGTTCATGATAGAGACGAGCTGTAAACTGCATCTGAATCGCGGGATTCTCCACTTTCCAGCGGTCATTGAATGGTGCCTCTATGACAAGAAGGGACAGATACAGAAACAGATGCTAAACCGAGTAGCATCGACGCTAACAGAGTGTAGCATCAATGCTAAACCGAACGTAGCAACGACACAACGCTTGCACATGTTTTACAAAACATCAACAAAACATGACAACTTCTGAACCGTTTAGATAGATAGATAGATAGATAAACTTTATTGTCTGTCACGAGTGACAGAAATTCATCTTTGACAGGCTCAATAAAAACACTAAGAAACAAACAGACATTAAAAACAACAATGTTGTGCAATCATTCTAAAAAGGGGAGGGCGGGGGCTGTTAAAAGCAGCAGAATGTTCATTTCTTATTGTTCAGGATGGTTATTGCAGAGGGGATGAAGGATTTTTTGTAGATGTTTTTCCTGGCCAGTGGGACCTTATGGCGTTTGCCTGATGGCAGCAGCTGGAAGCAGTGGTGAAGGGGGTGGGAGGAGTCTTCTGTGATCAGGGTGGCCTTCCTGATCACAGACCGGCTATACAGTTCTGAGAGGGGGGTTTGTGGTGCTCCAATGATTTTGCTGGCCTGGTTAACTGTGCGGGAAAGTTTGATCTTGTGTTTGGATGAGAGGAGGCTGTACCAGGAAGAGATGTTGAAGGTGAGTAGGGATTCAATGAGGGACTGGTAGACCAGAGTTAAAACATGTGTGCTGACGTTGAAAGTCCTTAATTTCCTCAGCAGGTAGAGGCGCTGTTGTGATTTTTTAAAAATGGTGTCTGCATGCTGAGAGAAGGAGAGGCAGTTGTCCAGGTCAGTTCCAAGGTATTTAAAAGACTCAACCTGCTCCACCAGCTGACCCTGGATGCTGAGTGGTTTAAAAAAAGCAGTTGCTGACTCCCTTCTGCCCCCACAGCACAGCTCTTTGGTCTTCTGGACATTTAGCTCAAGACAAAGCTGGTTAAAAGTCTGTGCCAGGTTTTCAACAGCCTGCTGATACCGGTCCAGAGCAGTGGTGTTGGTCAGGTGAGCCACCAGGGCCATGTCATCCGCATATTTAAAAAGGCTGATCCCCTCGCTGTTACAGGTGATGTTGTTTGTGTACACAGAGAAGAGAACAGGAGATAAAACACAACCCTGGGGAACACCTGTGTTTAAAATCAGCTTCTTTGATTTAAAACCATTTAAAAGCACCTGTTGTGGCCTGTCATTTAGAAAATTCTTGATCCATAAAACCAGTGTGGGATGAACTTGGAGATCTAAAAGAGCATACAGCAGGGTGTCTATGTGCACAGTATTAAAAGCAGAGGAGAAGTCCATAAATAAGATCCTGGTGTGAGGGTGTGGAGAGTCCAGATGTTTAGTGACAGTATTCAGCAATGTGAGACTTGCGTCCTCGACACCCCTTTTTGCCCTGTAGGCAAACTGAAAAGGATCCATTTTGTGTGACAGCATTTTAGCCAGGAGGTCACACAGGACTCTCTCCATGCACTTGCACAGCACGGAGGTCAGGGCCACTGGTCTGTAGTCTTTCAGCTCCTTGGCTGGTGTTTTTTTGGGGATGGGAATTATGGTGGATTCCTTCCAATTATTAGGAACGTTTCCCGAATCCAAAAGGCACTGAAACAGTCTTGTGACCACTCCACCTAGCTGAGCAGAGCAGTCCTTAAGTACCCTGCCTCTGAGCTTGTCAGGGCCAGAGGCTTTATGTGGTTTGACCCGGCGAAGGATGGAGGTTACCTGCTGCTCGTTGATGGTGATGGCTGGGTGGGGGGAGATGGTGGTTGAGCAGTCAAAGTCGGATGGAGAGTTGTTGTTGAACCGGCCGAAGAAGATGTTGAGTTGTTCTGCAAAGGGGGCGGGTCCGGACGGCTGGCCACTACGGGTTTGGCAACTCTGTCCATCATAATATTTAGACCCTGCCATGCTTCCCTTGCATTTCCAGATGTTAATTTTTGCTCCACCTTGTTCTTGTAGCTGATTTTTGAAAGCCTAGCCATCCTTCTGAACTCTTTCTCCAACTCCCTCACTCTGAGTGTGTCCCCTTGCAGGAATGCTGCTTTCTTTTGGACTAGGCAGATTTTCATGTCCCTTGTAACCCATTTTTTATTATTTGGGTGAATAGTTATCTGTTTAGTCTGTGTCACTGTGTCCTCACAAAAAGAAAAATAGGAGGTTAACACATCAGTAAGCATGTTGAGATCATTGCCACAGGTATCAAAAAACAAGTCCCAGTCTGTCAATTCAAAGCAGCCTTTCAGTGCTTCAGTTGTTTCATCATTCCAGACTCTTATTGTTTTTGTGATGGTTTCACCTGTCTTTAGCTTTGATCTGTATGTGGGAAGCAATAAAATAACATTATGGTCAGAACGGCCAAGTGGGGGTCGTGGTTTTGAGATATATGCACCAGGAATGTTGCCATAGCACATATCCAATATACTCTGTTTTCTGGTGGGGGTCGTAACATACTGCTCTAGATCTGGCAGATGTGTGGTGACATCACACCGGTTGAAATCCCCCAGTAGAAATACAGGTTGTTCTCCAGTTTGGTTGACTGCTCTGTTATAGTAGTCAGATAAATGTTCAGCAGCAAGGTTAAAATCAGGGCCTGGAACATATGCTAAAATGACAGTGATCTGGGAAAATTCTCGTGGTAAATAGTGTGGTCTGAACGACACAGTCATCAGTTCATAGTGTTTGCAGCAGACAGTCTCTCTCACTGTGACGTTTGTTGCCCAGCTGTTACTGACAGCCATACAGAGCCCGCCCCCAATTGACTTCCGTGTTCTCGCTGCATCTCTGTCAAAGCGGATGATTTTAAAACTATCCAGATAGAACTCCGTGTCCTCCGTCAGCCATGTCTCCGTGAAACAGAAGAGACTAGTTTGCCGGTAATCCTGGTCAAACTGGATGAGCGTGGAGAGCTCCTCCGTCTTATTCCGCAGCGATCTTACGTTTGACAGCGTTATTGCAGGTAAAGGTAGACGGCTCCCTCTCCTCCTCAGCCTGTTCCGTATCCCTCCTCTTGACCCCCTTTTCCTCCGTATCCGTCTCCTTTTGTGTCCATGGAGTAATTCAAGAGGTATATTGTCTGTGAGGGGGGATATTTGAGCGGCCGTCAGTGGCTCACGGCGGCCCAGCTCCAGCAGGTATTCCCGCGAATAGGCGAGCCTCTCTGGGCTGACTGCGAACGGCGATCGGTAAAGTCCGTTTACATGCCTTGGACCGGTGATCAAAAGCCAAAGATAGGCCAGGGAAAAAACTGTTGCTATTAACATGATGCCCTCCAAAAGACGTACAAAAACAGGCACTAGAAGTACCGAAAAGACACACTTTCATTCCCACACACACGGAGCCTGTCAGGAGTCGCTCACTCACGTAGCGCCCCCCCACGAAGAGAGAAGCTGCCTCATTCTCTTAGAATGAGGCATGATAGAGACGAGCTGTAAAAAGCATCTGAATTGTGAGATTCCCTGCTTTCCGAGGGTCATTGAATGGTGCATCTATGACAACAAGGGGCCGTATAGGGTGCGTGTAATCACGTGGTACAGGAACAGATGCCAGAGTCACTGGCAAAAAAAAGAACGGAATAAGAGAGTGAAAGATCGTAATTCAAATGGCCACATCTCAAAAACAATCAAATGTATGACTTTGACTAGGGTATCATTTTAAAGCTTATTTTCTAATCTTTCCATTGATACCAAAATCTCAGCTTTGCAATTTGGGTCACTGTGACTCATTTTGATTGATCAGGTCACAAATGCCAGGTTGGGTGAAACCATCTGGTGTGGGGGAGACTCGTTTTTTTTTTTAGGATAATTAATTAAGTAAAAAAAACATTTACAGATTATGGTTGTTTTTTTTAAAGCCGAAGTACTTCCACACAACCGACACGGCTCCTCTTTTTGGTATGAGTATCTCTGTGTCTGTGACATTATTCACCACTCAACCCAGGCATGCAGCTTGTTTGGTATAGCCCCCCTCTCAAACAATGTCCCGCTGCGCGACGTTCCGCCGCTCTGCCGCTCTGTGTTCCCAACGTTTTGTACGCTACACACTCACCGGTATTGGGGTATATGAAAAATTCATCATAAAAAAGAAATTCACCGGTATTCGGTAGGAACTGATATTTGTTGACTGAAACAGGAAATAGAAGTAGAACAGGGAAGGAACATCAGGCCTATGAATAGATGATCAGTCTGTTCCCATCAGCAGGAAGGTTTGGGTGATGGAGGAGACATTTTATCTGTTTACCTCAAGTCAAATAACTTTATTAATACCCGTAGGTAGATTTAAAAGACAAACAGCAGCAGGAACAAATCTGTTTCTGTAGCGTGTGGTGTTTGACTCTTGTCTGTATCCAGCTGTAAACACAACTCAGAAACAACATCTGGTTTATTTTAGAGTTGTGATGTCACTTCACTTCTCAAACTAACATTATTTATTTCTGTTTTTGTTTTTTAGACTCACAACCGAACTCTGACGAAGCCGACGGTCAAACTGAGAGAGAGAGGAGGGGGACAGAGGTGAGACACACAGCTTTATGGCTCTGTAGAGAAAACTATAATGCCACAGTGTCAATACTAAGTTTATGTCCAAAACATGTTTAAAACATATTTTTAAGTTCAATTTGAGGCATATTTTAGGCAAAATTGTGTTGAGACTAGTAGAGAAACTTCTTCTCGCTTGAAATATTTACATTTCGGCCACAGACCTTTCTCAAGGCATCAAAAATTGTGGCAAAACTTTTTAGAAATAAATGAATATAAATAAACTTGATCAGTTCCTACTTCAGAACATGTTTTTTTTTTGTTTTGTTTGTAATTTAGTTTATTTATACTACAGAGTATTAGGGCCACATTGAGAAAACATTTTTTCACAGACTTTGTGAATAAAGTCATTGTTTTACGAGAGTGGCAAGTGGCAATTTTATGAGAAAAAAGCAGCGATTTCCTCCAAGTCCGCCTGGTTCTTTCTGCAGAATAGATGCATTTTCTTGCATATTTCTTTTCAAAGTCCTGATACTGATGTACAATGTGGTGCTGATGAGCCAAAAGATGTAGTATCTCCTTGTTTGTGAAAGATATACTGAAGTACAACTTCACAAAATGCTCCACGGCCTCATTTTAACAACTCTCCTCCTCTAACGGATTAAAATATTATGACTTGATCGTACTATTATGACTTTTTTCTTGTAAATCTATGACTTTATTTATTGATAGATAAAAAATTCACAGATTTGAGTCCTAATAAAAGTGTGTGGTGTTTGTGTTTTTATAGGAGGGGGTGTCTTCGTCACCAGACAGGAGAAGGAGGCGGAGGAGGAGGAGGAGTTGCCGGAGCAACGACCCAGGTGAGTGTCTCCTCGGAGACGTCGTCACCGCACTGCTTCTCAGAAACAAAGCTGTGATCTTCTGACTTTAACACAACTCCATTCAACGTAATCTCCTCAGGCCCCTCCAAGGAAGAGGACGGGGGGGAGAGCAGGAAGAGGAGGAGGTTCGACAGCTACTCCCTCACCTTCCACGACAGCCTGTCCTGGTGTGTGATTGGTGGACTGGGAAGTGGGTGTGACCGACGGAGCAGCCAATCGTCAGACTCACACAGCACAGTGAGTCTCTCTTTACATCCTGAGAAAACACAACCTTCTTGCATTTGAAAACTTTATAATTTACTGTAATATCAGACTGGTTTTTAAATGTCTTCATAACTGTGTATCACCCCTGTTTTCTGCACTGATAAAAAGACGCTGTAGCTCAAGCCAAGTAAACACACAAGCCTCCCACAATGGCGACTGCATTGTTCCCAAGTGGACAACATCATTTGGACAGTCTGCCTTCTCAATAAAAGGGGTTAACCTATGGAACACTTTACCCACTCACCTGAAACTGGAGACTGACACAAACTTGTTTAATAGAGGATTAAAAGCATGGCTAAAAGCAAAACAACAATGCTCACATGTATAAATATGGACTTTTTCATTGTTACTATTTTTACTGTTAGGATCATGATTTCTGTTTGCTCAATCTCCTCTCGTTGATCTTGTGCTCTGTATTTTTTAGTATGCTACTGTCATGATGTAGTGTCATGCACTTGGTTTTATCTTATACTGTTGATAATATGTTCTGTGCTTTTTGAATTGCCGCCTATGGACTGGTGTTGAAAATTAGCACATGTGCTAAACACACCCAAGCAAAGCATCTGTTCTGTCCACTGGAACAGTCTCAATGTATTTGTGATGTCCATATCAAATAAATAATAATACATTGGATTTTTATAGTGCTTTTCAAGGACCCAAAGCCGCTTACAAAAGACAAGAGGAGGGTAATGACAGACAAGGGGGGAGGGACAGAAGACAACACAAGCAGACAATTATGATGGGAAGGGAGGATAGGGGAGATGAGTAGGGATTGGGAGGAGAGGATGGAGGTGAGGTCAGGTGGTTACGGATTGGGGAGGTTGTAGGCTTGAGGGAAGAGGTAGGTTTTCAGACGGGATTTGAATATGAGGAGTGTGGGAGAGTCGCCATCAGATTGAGGGAGGGAGTTCCAGAGTCGGGGTGCTGTGCGGGAGAAGGCTCTGTCACCGAAGCTTTTTAATGGGGATGTTGGTGCGGTCAGGGTGAGAGTGGAGGAGGATCGGAGGGCTCGGGGGGGCGGTGGGGGATGAGGAGGGTTAGACAGGTAGGGGGGGCCAGGTGGTGGAGGGCTTTGAAGGTGAGGAGGAGTATTTTGAAGTGGATGCGCTGTTTGATGGGGAGCCAGTGGAGAGAGTGGAGGACGGGAGTGATGTGTTCACGGGACCGGGTGTGGGTGAGGAGGCGGGCAGCAGAGTTCTGGACCAGTTGAAGTCTATGGAGGGAATGGGAAGTGATGCCGGTGAGGAGGGAGTTGCAGTAGTCGAGGTGGGAGGAGATGAAGGCGTGGATGAGGGATTCGGCAGCAGGGGGAGAGAGGCAGTGTCTGATTTTGGCGATGCGGCGGAGGTGGAAGTAGGAGGTCTTGACGACGGAACTGACGTGGGGATGGAAGGAGAGGGTGGGGTCCAGGATAACGCCAAGGTTGCGTGCCAGGGGGGAGGGAGTGATGGTCGAGGTGTCGATGGTGAGTGAGATGGGTCCGGTTTTGCTGAGGGTGGATTTGGTGCCTATGAGGAGGAAATAAACATAACATAACATTTGTATTTAGTTTTTCAGTTAGTTTTTTTTATTTCAGTTTATTTTTAGTGAGTTCAATAAGTGATGACGCGGTTTTAGTTTAGTTTTTATTTTTGAGGAATTTACTAGTTTTTATCTAGTTTTTATTTTGTCTTAGTTTTTCATGTTTTAGGAGAAATCCTCTGTCAGACCTCTGAAGATGAACTTCCAAATTTGCATCCCATAATGTTCCCATCAGTCCTCATCAGGTTCCATTCACTCTTATCTACCTGTGGGTCGTACTCCCAAGACGTCCCATATTGAGCTGTGGCGTTTTCTAGAAAATTAAGACTAAGCTGATGTTTTCTGCAAATCAGTTCAGTTTTAGTTAGTTTTGCATTGTTCATTGTAGTTTTTATTTAGTTCTTGGAAGGTTACATGCTGTCATTCCGACATGCCACCATATATTCCGACATGCCATCGTCCCACCATTCCGACATGCCATCGTCCCACCATTCCGACAAGGCTTTCAATATAAAGAAATGTGCGTTACTCAGCAGGTGACTCCCTTCTACTGACTCTCTCTGTATCTGGCCTGTCTTGCCTCTACCTGCTCTTTTTACTAAACTCAACCAAGCCCTTTCTTCATTGCCTAAGCCCAACCAGTGCAAAATCTTTTGGGGAAAAAAATACATTATTAAAGGAATTGTCGGAAAGGCAGGATGTTTAAAAAAAAAAAGAAGAAGAAAATACCGTCATTCCGACCATAGGAGGCAAGAATTGTCGGAATGACGGGACATTTGATAGAAAATGAAGTGTTGCCATTTAGACAGTTAGAGCCCTATGTCGGACTGGTGGGATGTCAGAATCTGTCTTGGAAAAGTTTGTAGAAAAATTGTCATTTTAAAATTATTTTCTTGTCTGTAACAACATCTATTGCACGTCTGCCACTTACTAATGTCCAGATCCATCCCCACCATCCTCAGAGCATTGAGCTCCAATTCTTTCTGGCTTAACGCTCTGAAGACAGTGGAGATGTTTACCATTAAAACCTCACTACTAGGGCTGCCACGATTAGTCGACTAGTCACGACTACGTCGACTATTAAAATCGTCGACAACTAATTTAATAGTCGATGCGTCGTTTCTTTTCTTTTTTTTAAACTTTGTTTTTCTCTCAAAACTGCTGGGGCACCTTCCACACACGCACCCACCGCTGCAGCCGCCCACCACACATACACACGTGCACTCACTCACTCAAGGTGAGTTTACAGGTGGTCTCTCTCTTTTCTCTCTCTACCTGTCTTGTCCCTCATCAAGCGGCACCGGTGTAACCCCCCGCCCGCCGCCGTCGCCGCCGCCGCCACCGCCGCTCCTCTCTCTCTCTCTCTCTCTCTCTCTCTCTCTCTCTGTCATTTTAAATGAGAAGCGCTACTAGGAGCGGTACCGCCGCTCCACCGTTTTAAATCACGGACTGAAAAACAGCCGTTCGTCATTTAAAAATAAAATCGCGGACTTTGAGAGTCGGTGTTGGAGAACTAGAACGTTACCGCGTCTGGTCACAGCGTCCTGGTCACGTAATGAGCGCTCATCTTAACGAGCAAGTCTTCTCTCCCGGCGTAAAACTACGTCAATATTTTCCGGTAGCTTCTCATCACAGTCCGCACCTTGCAGAGTTTGAGCTGCACCTCAGTTTCACTTGTTTTCATTTGACAGTTTCACACAGAACTTTCTGGTGGAGTCTTTCTATGTTTCTTCTTCTGTGACAGTAAAAAGGGAACATTTAATTTTTTCAGACAAGACGATTGTCTTATAAACTATTTGATTTTTTTTTAACAGAACGACTCCTATTATTTACACTGAGCACAAGTTATATTTGATTGATAGGCCTACCAAAACTTTATTATTGTGAACAATTCCTTAGTTTCAGGTGTCCACCTCATTTTATTTAAATGTTATGTTTAATGCCAGAGACAAATGAAGGAAAGACAAAAAACCTTTAAGTATTTATTTTGGTGTTGTTTAGGCCAGTGCCTTATCCTTATTTTACTCAGCTGTTTGCACTTTATGCTACAGTTAAAGCTGCATATTTCATTAAATGTTTAATGAACTATCATCTTAATTGTCTTTATTTTTAGTTAGCATATACCTTAAACACTTCAAGCTGAAAGCTAATGATGGTATATAAGGGCAGCTGCATGCTGGTGCGATAAGCTGTATGTTTTACATTCAATTTACGTATGATCCGATTAGTCGACTAATCGAAAAAAATAGTCGGTGACTAGTCGACTATCAAAATAATCGTTTGTGGCAGCCCTACTCACTACACTCAATAAGGTTCTTCACATGACAGCAGATTAACTGGGTTGCCCTTGTTACACCAAATAACCAGCAAAGCTGCAGTTGGTCTCCAGTGGTATGTAATATTTAGTAAGCAATCTGGTCTGCTTGACATTGTGACTGTTGAGGTTAGTAAACCACTGTAGTGATTTATTTAAGTTTCATTAGCGCTTTATGTTTGCACCTTGTAGGTGCCTCGCTACATAGCACATAGTATGTACATTGTGTCCTACATGCATACTGTGTCACATAATGGACTATTTTATCTAACACTAATTTTTTTGTGTCATCTTCCAATATTCATGGGTTGCAGTGACGTCACGTCGAAGGGACCGCCGCCATATTTGTGTCCGATTTGACAGGTCTCCTCATATGACAGCATGCAAACCGCAGGATGGAAATGACAGTTTCTTGACAAAATGACAGGGTTTCATACATCCAGTCTGGGTTTATATCTCTATAACAACAGACAAACTCTATATTATCCCACTTATTACACAGTTTATTAATTAATTAATTAATTTGAGACGTAATGTTGATCGAAGTCCGGTCACTTCTCCGCTGTTTGCTCCTCACCCTCCTCTCGGTCGACTCGTGTGTAGTTGTTTTCAACGAGCTTTTGATAATCAATCAGTAGATTGATGAATTATCATGTAAATGTTACGATGTGCGCATTTATGTAGTCCTGCCTGTCATAAGAGATCACGGTTACGGGACACATTTGTGTCACGGACTCGCGGTGGCACAGACACAGCTGGTCACAGCTGTGGCACTGCGCTGGCCCGTCCGCTCTGTCTTCTCTGATCACAGGTTTGGTTCCAGCAGCGGTGAGGGAGGCAGAGAGCCTCCACTCTCCCTCTAACAAGCTACAAGTCATTTTTCTAACATCACAATGAAGCTGGTAAAAATGAAACACAAGGTAAAAATCCTTGATAGTTCTTCTGCTCTGCTCCGCTGATCAGAGCGGCGTCCCTAGCAACGGCCCGTTTTACTTAGCAACGGTCTGTTATACAGAAATAAAAGACCCTATGCAGAATCAGTGAGGAATTAATAAGAAAGTAATCAAAGTGCAGAATTCAATATATCCATGTTATTTAAAAAAAAGTGAATCCCCTCTTTTTGTGAGACTTGTCACAGCCCATGCTGCCACTGATAGACTGCCTGCAGTCAACTATTTATTCCGCCTATAACTTTACGTCTTTTGGGATGGAATAAAACTGCAGTCCGGGGTTTCTTTGGCGACTGCTATCACAGTCAACAGCACAATATAATCCTGGCATCTTTCAAATAACGTAAATTTTCGGTCTCTTGCTGATTTCCTCCTACTACTCCACTTGTTCTGGTAACGTGATGCTGTGATCTGTTTCCAGATTGCCCTGATTCGGACACAAATATGGCGGCGCAGAAACACAGTGACGTCATGTGAATCTAATGAATAGTCTGTTGTATACATATAAAGAATGTGGTTCTTTTTACCAGGTACTCTGATTACAAATGCCTACATATCAAGAGGACTCAGTGTGTCATTTGAAATTTTAGTGTCAGGATAGTACATTTTCCGGTCAATTTCAAACAATATAACAGTAATAATGAATGAATGAAAGATTTTTTTATTTTCGTGTCATGCCACCACTGTGGCCCATCCCATAAGGGATTACAAGACGCATTTCATGACAAATACAAGAAAAAAAAGACTAGACAGTCCTTCCTGTTAGTGTTACCTGCCACACAGGTGTGACATAAATAAACATTGTAAGATTACTTTCCGTATTCAACTATATATCGCTCTTTTTAAAAAGAAAAAGTTTTTGTTTTTTCGCCTTTATTTGACAGCACATAGTGAGATAGACAGGAAAGGGGGAGGCAGAGAGAGGGGGGATGACATGCAGGAAAGGTCTGCCCGGCGCGGGACTCGAACCGGGGACGCCTGCGTTGCGGACTGTAGCCTCTACATGGGGCAGCCGCTTTAACCACTGCGCCCCACACACCGCCCCTATATATCGCTCTTTGTCTCATTGCCCAAGCCTTTGTAATATTTGCTATCTAATGTAATGCTGTCTATCTATCTGTCTTACAGTGGGACAAAGTGGAAAAACTCCTGGGAACCAAAAGACAACATTCAAAATGAAAGCTACAAGCAGCTGTGATCGGCCCTCGCTCACCCATGGAACCACGGCGGCCTGAGGCTGTTGTTCATCCCCATAGTTTGTGTTTGTGGGAAGATTGGTGGCTGTGTTGAGTTTGCCACTATATTTTTTAAAAATCTTCATTCAGTTTGTCGTATGTTCCTGTTGTAGGGATAGGTTTAGGTTAGGTTAGGTTATAGGACTGAAGGGAACTTTGAAGTGGATCCAGGGAGAGAAGAGTTTTTACTTTGTTTACTACTCAATTCTTGTGTTGCTTTGTTTGCCAAACAAGGAAATTTGACGGGGTATGTGGAAAATAACATCAGATCTTTTCATACCTTTTCCCCAGTTGTCCTACGCTTTTTATGTTCATGAATGTGGTGTCTCACCTCTTCATTCATTTTCATAATGTCAAATTATATTAGTAGACCTATTTTCCCTGTCCTATTGATGTATGTGAATCCATTTAATAAATTTTATTTTTTCTCCTTCCACGGCTCTGTATTTTCGACTGCAGATGGTGTGCAAACTAACTGTGACGTAAAACCTGTATGTGTTTTGAATGGGATGTCTTGGGAAGAAAGCTAACATAGCTGGATTGTACTCACTTGTAAATTAGTTTGTTCATAGAGCAAGAATAAAACAAACAAACTTGTCCAGCAAGTTTGAACATGATTGAGGATAATGATTGTGGGCTACAAGACTTTGCTGCTCCCACGTGGAGCGCATGTTCTGGAACATTAGCGTTTTGTTGAGATGCTTTTTTTCAATGAAACACACACATATCTGAAGTGACCTATTGGACATTTTTAGGGAGGAATTTGTGGTGATGCCGGTGAAGAAGAAGTGCCAGAGTCCTGGATGTCTTATGCTGAAGAAGTTTATTTACTTGATCAAGGGGAACAGAAGAGTTGTCAACACAACATAAGTGTGTGAGGCCACCTTAATTCTAAGGGTCAAACAGTAAAGCTCAGATTCTTATACTAGAAAGGTGGACCGAGACAGCAAAGGGGAGATGTGTTAACATCCAATTGGCTATAGTGCATAAACATGAAGATAAGGATTCACACAAACTAGTGTTGCCCAGTGACGGTGAGCATTATCAGACATAATAAAAATGGGGTCTGATTTAGGCCTACTCAAAATCCACTGACAAATAGCTGTTGTGATTTCAGTTTTTGCATTATGTTTGGTTCAAGATGTCTGGTGGTGAGGACAGGAAGTAAATGGAAGGCAGTGGAGGTGGCAGAGTCACGCCTAAGGCAAAAGGCTCTGGTGGAGGCCTTGGCATCAGGAAGAGCGGGCTTGGGCTAACTCTCAAAGACCCAGGTCAGCAAGGCCTGGGGCAAGGAGACACCAACTACTTCAGGAACAGCTTTATGCACTACATTACCCACAATTCCTCAAAACATGGTAAACCCGTTTTAGTAGAAACTTGATTAATTTTAGATTTTTCTCTTCTGTTGTGTAATACAACAGAGCATTTACACTCTGACAATATAATAATGGTGGGCAACATAATCCATGCAAGACCACGATCAAGCAGGAATCCGTCAACTCAGGGTCAGTATTGTTGTTGCATTCATTGCATCTTAAAGATCCAGATTATTTTATTCACTCATTTGTATCTAATCAAGAAAAACATAAAGCTTGATATGTATGGAAACAGGGGGAACAATCCAGAACCAGTATTTGAACTGATCTGCAAACAAAAATACTGTTTTTACTTTCCTTTTTTTTTTTTTTTTTTACTTTGAAGCAGTAATATTATATTAAACATTATAAGTGCAATACTACAGAAGATTATTCAAAGAAAATGTCACTGTGAGAGTGACATGAAATCATGTCAGAAGTCATGGTTTGTCACATAAATGTTACCTCTGTCAAATCTTTTACATGCACATGCAAACAAATTATTCAAACTAATGAATAAATGATGCTGTCACAAAAATTAAATATTGGCGTACAGAGGATGGCTTAACCCACTCCCGTGAAAATCGTGTTTTTTGAGCTTTTCACATGTTCCTGTGGCATTTTTCTTGTGTTAGAGCACTTATCAGCAGAGAAGGAAGTGCAAAATTGCATTTCAGAATTTTTCTGCCTTCAAACTGCTGTGAACCAATGGCAGACTCAAACTGGCAGTTTCAGGAAGACTGGAGTTGAGGGTGTCACAGCTCCAGGGGAGGGCACTAGTGCTACAAGCACTACACTACAATGCATCTGGCTCAGAGGTGAAAGCCTTCACAGCTCGGTGTAGCTGTCAAGGTATAATAGGTATAGCTCACCTGGTAGAGCAGCTTGCACTGTGAGCAAGGACTATGTTCCAGTCTGGGATCGAATCCCAGTGTGGAGTTTTACGTTAAACGCGCTGAATCTGTAATTGTACAATGTCCAGCTGTCAGCAAGCGGGGGGGTGGGGTGCGAGGAGGTGGCTGGGCGGGTGCAGAGCAGCGCAGTCTCCGCCCACCCCCCAGAGGTGCATTGCTAATGTGCATTGCTAATGAGCTGCTTTTAAAATGGCCGAAAAGGGTCGCGGGAGTGGGACTTTAAAGGGTCACTGCCTCTAGTCTAATGGTATATCTTTTGTCAAAGAGTAGGGGTAACATACTCTAAGTGAATGTGGTCTTTGAGTATCCTTTTGCCTCTGCGGACTGATTTACAGTAACTGATGTAGTGTAGCTGGACACCCAATACTTACTACTTGGTGATCACTTCCTGCAGAGATTTCCCATTCTGGATCATGCATGAATGACGTTAGTTGGTGATATGTTATTTTTTAGCAAGGGACCATTTCAGATATTTTGTTCTTTCCAAATACCCATGTAGATAAATGTTTGACACTGAGGCTGTGCTGTTTCACAGGGTAACATGTGCCTGTAGTATTGATAAAAGTAGTTCATTTTAATAGTATACATTATTGTTAATATTTGTTGTTGTTGGTACAGCTGGTTGCCTTCAGACGAGTCATCCACCTATCAGTGCGTCCAATGCTAACTCTGAGGTGGTCTTTGCTCCAGATGTTGGTATGCACTTTATTTGGTCTCCATAAGCCTTTCGTGAAATGTTTGACATTTGTACTTATATCAGTCAGAGTCAGAGTCAGAGTCAGAGTCAGAGTATCTTTATTGTCATTATTCAAGATAATGAAATTGTCTTCGGACCCACGGCTTAAAAACACAACATACAATACAGTAATAAATAGAATAGAAAAATAAAGATAAAGAATACAATTTGCACAAGTATGTGGGGATAGCTGGGGACAGGGAAATAAAGTGCATAAGTGCCAGTCTGAGTGTATCTGGGAGGGAAAGTACGTGTAAGTGTGTGTGTGTGTGTGCGTGCATGCCACTACAAGGGGGCGATAGCCTTCACCGCTCTAGGAAAAAAGCTATTCTGAAGCCTTGTAGTGGTTGCCTTGATGTACCTGTACCGCTTGCCAGACGGCAGCGGTACAAACAGTTCGTAGCCTGGGTGGGTGGGGTCTAAGGTGATGCATCTAGCCCTCCTCTGGACTCGAGAGGTGTAAACAGAGTCCAGATCAGGCAGACGGCAGCCCACAATCCCCTGTGCAGTTCTCACCACCCGGGCCAGGTCCTTCTTGTCCCCTGCCGTACAGCTGCCGTACCACACCGTCATACTGAGGCACAGGATGCTCTCAATTGTTGCTCTGTAAAAGTCTGCGAGCAGTTTGGAGGAGAGACCAGCTCGCTTCAGCCTCCTGAGGAAGAAGAGCCGTTGTTGGGCCTTCTTCACCAGGAGTGAGATGTTCAATGACCAGGAGAGGTCAGAGGAAATGTGGATGCCCAGGAACTTGATGGTGTCAACACGCTCCACCGCCTCTCCCTGTATACAGATCGGGGCATGTTGAGTCTTCCTGGACCTCCTAAAATCAACTATGACCTCTTTGGTCTTTGCGGTGTTCAACATAAGGTTGTTATTTGAACACCACTGTATCAGGTGCTGGACCTCAGCTCTGTAGTGGGTTTCGTTGTTGTCTGACACGAGACCCACTACGGTGGTATCATCCGCAAACTTCACCACCATGTTTGAGGGGTGGATGGCAGAGCAGTCATGTGTGAAGAGAGTGAAGAGGGCAGGGCTTAGCACACAGCCCTGCGGCGTGCCGGTGTTGAGGATCAGAGGGGAAGATGTTGAGTTCCCTATCCGCACCACCTGAGGCCTGTTGGTAAGGAAATCTTTGATCCAGAGGCAGAGTGATGTTGTCAGTCCCAGGTTGTGGAGCTTCGCGGCCAGCGTGTCCGGTAGGACGGTGTTAAAGGCCGAGCTGAAGTCCACAAATAACATCCTGACATATGTGTTAGGATGCTGCAGGTGAGTCAGGGCTGAATGGAGTGCTATTGAGACGGCGTCCTCCGTGGAGCGGTTCTCCCTGTAGGCGAACTGCAGGCTGTCCAAGCCGGCAGGGATGACGTCCTTTAAGTGCTTTAGGAGGATCCTCTCAAAGCACTTCATAACGACTGGGGTCAGAGCAATAGGGCGGTAATCGTTGGGGCAGGTGATGGCTGATTTTTTGGGCACAGGCACAATAATGGAGGACTTGAGGCAGACAGGGACCTTACACAGTTGCAGGGACAGGTTGAAAATGTCCAGAAAAACTTCTGCCAGTTGGTCAGCACATGACTTCAGGGTGCGGCCTGACACCTTATCTGGGCCTGCAGCTCTGTTGGAGTTAATTCTCCTCAGGGTGGAACTCACTTGATGCAGCTGCAGGACGAGTGGTTGATGTTGCGCCTCTAGCTGAGGTAGGTGTGCAGTCTCTCTGCTGTTCGGGGAGTCAAAACGAGCAAAGAATCTGTTTAAGGTGTCAGGCAGCGTGGTGTCATGGCTTACCTGCTGGTTACTGCTCTTATAGTCTGTCAGGATCCTGATGCCTTTCCACATATTTCGTGGGTTGTTGTCCTGAAAGTGCTCCTCAATGCGCTGTTTATACCTGTACTTCGCCAGTTGGATGCCCTTTTTTAGTTCCTTCCGGGCGCTGCTGTAGGCCAGTCTGTCTCCGGATCTATAGGCGGCATCCCGAGCTTTGAGCAGGGCCCTCACTGTACTGTCCACCCATGGCTTCTGATTAGGAAATGCCGTGATTGTTTTTGTGGGTAGGACAACATTAGTGCAGAAACTAACATAGGACAGCACAGATGACGTGTATTCCTCAAGATCAGCATTCGCCTTGAACACTCCCCAGTCTGTGAGCTCAAAACAGTCTTGTAAGGCTGAAGAAGCCTCCTCGGTCCAAACCTGAATTGTTCTTGAGGTGGGTTTGGTCCTACAGATCAAAGGTCTATAGGCAGGGATCAGCTCCACAGTGATGTGATCTGACATGCCAAGGTGGGGGGCTGCTGCAGCCTTGTATGCTCCAGGGACGTTGCAGTAAACTTGATCTAGTATATTATTGTCTCTGGTCGGAAAGTTTATGGACTTGTGGAATTTGGGGAGCACAGCCTTTAAGTTCACATGGTTGAAATCCCCAGCCACGATCACAGCAGCCTCAGGATTCACATTCATATTACTGCTTATCAGGCAGTACAGCTCCTCCAGAGCTAGCTTAGCATTAGCTCGTGGTGGTATGTAGGCTGCTACAATCATGACAGAGGTAAATTCTCTAACCAGTTTGAACGGTCTGCAC
This sequence comes from Trachurus japonicus, assembly GCF_045865225.1. Classification (NCBI taxonomy): domain Eukaryota; kingdom Metazoa; phylum Chordata; class Actinopteri; order Carangiformes; family Carangidae; genus Trachurus; species Trachurus japonicus. The sequence continues at coordinate 31,305 of NW_028220863.1, read as the reverse complement.
TTCACTGCCAGATATTCCAGATCAGGGGAGCAGAATGTTCCAATAATGTTCGTAGCTGTACACCACGAATTGTGAATGTACAGAGCCAAACCTCCACCTTTGGTCTTGCCAGATGCTGCAGTCCTATCGGCCCGGAACAGAGAGCGCCCCGCTAGCTCCACCGCTACGTCCGGGATGTTGTTGTCCAGCCAGGTCTCGGTGAAGATCGCCACACAGGTCTCCGTCCTACGTGAGCTGATCCTCAGTCGGATCAGCTCACGATATCTGTATTGTGGATGCAACACAGAATTAAGATGTGAATACTATCTTTTTATTTAAATACAAATTTGCCAGAATTTTTATCACAGCAGTTAACAGTCCTCTTACTTTTGACGTCTTTTGTACCATTTTATCAGAGGAGCTTCTACAAGATCTGATGCAACAACAGGAGATGGAATGCAAGATGACGTGGAAACATCAGCATCACTCCTTGCCGCCTCAAACTGGAGCAGACGAAAGAATCTCTTTTCAGAGAACTGGAGGGCAGAGAGGCCACGTTTAGTCAACACAACAGTGGCAAAAGAAAACGTAAAAGCCCACATCTGTCAGCAGTGTTGGAGCAAATCTGCTGGTATTCGTTGTCGGGATTGTAGACCACGCCCCTTTCTCTGTGCCGAATGTGATGTCAGCGTGCACACTAGACATCCCCTTCACAACAGAGACGCGAGTACAGCAGGATTCTTCCAGCCATTACCCCCAACAACTTGTGTGCTCAATGAGACCCTTTGCCCCTGTGGTAAGTTCTGGTTTTGTGAGTGTATAAAATATATTACTTACTGGACTTTTTGAGCACATCAGGTTGAAAACTTTAACTTCCTCAAGAACTGATTCTTAATTCACAAGTTTGTTTGTTGGGTGTGAAAAGACTTTCTTTCTTTCTTTCTTTCTTTCTTTCTTTCTTTCTTTCTTTCTTTCTTTCTTTCTTTCTTTCTTTCAGAGCGGTTAGTGCCATTGGAGATCCCTGACAGAATCTGTGGTTGCCCAGTAGAGTCACTGAGGATCAAGGCTGGAAAGACAATCACTGTGGTCACAATGAATGGTAGGGAGGCAAAGAAAAAGTGACTTTGGTGCTTTTCCAGTCACAGCACGGCCCGGTAAAGGTGCTTTTTCATTACAGCTGAGTTCTCTAGTTCCTCCTCAGCAGGGGCAGGGTTGTCACGGGGCCGCATTGTCTCTCTCTTTTCGATCCTCTCGTCAGCTCCAACTCACTCGTCTGCACCTCGATTACAACCATGTCGTGGTTTTCCACACAGCTGTCATTTAACTTTGGTGAAGAAATAACAACAGTCTCGGTACAGTGGTATCGGTGGTTGCTGTTGCTGCTCTGATTTTGAAATTACTCGGTTTGATTCTCATGTCAGACGTAGCACTCACAACAACGTTCTGCCCAATCAGTGGAAGGCAGTCAGCTGACCTCACGTCCTAGTATCGCTTCGCCCCACTTGGATCCATGGCAACTCCCATGTTTGCAATAGCTTTATATATAAAATGTCAACATGGCTATCAAGTACTATAGCAGTACATAAAAAAAAAACAAAGTTATGAAAGCCTACATTAAATTTGTGCTTTTTGTTTGTTCTTGTGTTTGTTCTTTCAAGGACGACATGAGCCCAGAAATGGCCTGTGAAGCTTGCAATGCCATGTGGACTGCAGGGATTGATGATGTCCTGCAAAGTGACTACTGGCCAGCCACCCTTCACTTCGCCACCATTTATTCTACAGACATTTTCTTTTCATATGAAGAAATGAAAATGGCTGCACCTGGCCTGTCCTGTCAAGCATTTCTCAGAATGTTAGACCAGCGAACTGTCCGCTTTGGCCGCGTGAGTACTGAAGTTGTTTCCTCCTTTTTGATCGATTTGATTTGTTGTTGAAAAGCAGTGTCCTTATGATTTATTTTTAAAATATCATCAGCTGTTGATATGCTTTTTTGTGATAGACTGCAGTGTTTCCTCCAGGATTTTTTTAAAGAGTGGCGGCGAGGGTGGTCTGATCGACGGGGGGGGGGTGCGCGCGTGAGACCGGATCGTCGACATCATTCATATTTTTCCCATCATAACTAAAATCCCAGGAGGAGGGAAATGCTCTGCAACAATCTGTATTCACTGACTGACAGCTCACGCACAGAAATTAGAAGAACAGCAGCTTTATAAACAACAAGCTGTAAATCAGTTTGTTTTTTTGTAACATATACAGGTGCAAAAGAAAATACTGTAGCTACTGTTCATTAAACAATGAGGGAGGAAAACGACACACAGGCCTCGTCACCATCAGCTCAGTCACAGTTTTACTCACAGTTTTAGTTTTTCCTGGTTGGTTGCTGCTGTTGTTGTTGTGCGCGACGTAAAGCTGTCGATATGAGCGGAGTTTTTTTTTTTTTTTTTTAATTGCCGGCAGCCCGGACACACTGCCCGCGGAAGCGGCAGTTTCTCCTGCTCTCTCTCTCCACGCCGGTCAAACATCGACCCGTCTGTAGCTACTCGGTTTTCCACACACACAGGTCTGTCTCTAGCGCTGTATGTAGCCTATGGATGTGTGTCTTGTGTGCAGACGCAACTGACAAATATCTATAGACGGACAAGCAAACTTAATCATCATTTATTTTATTTTGAAAATTGACCGGATTCTCTCGCCTTTTCTGTGCCCGACTTCCTGTCTGGTACCATCTGGTTCTATCCAGCTTGACGGCGCTCGTATTTATTTCATTCAGCGCACTCAGCTGTTGTTTCAAGCCGCTACTCTTGTAGCCTACTACCACATGATCAGCGACTAGTCGACGTCAAGCTCAAAACGTCATTGTGGAGCAGGGGACTAGTCTGTGCAACCCCTAGTGGAAAACCTGCTTTACATTGTTTTAACATTAAAAAAAAAAAAAAAAAATCATCATTCTGAAGGTGTGGCGGCTTTTATTTTGCCGTGGCGGTGCGCCACGATCAATTACATGTAGCGGAAACCCTGGACTGGGAAAATCTCAGGAGACAGCTTCTTAAGAAGTTTCTTTGAGTGGGAGGCTGTACGGTTTGAAGTGGACACCATCTGCAAGGAGGAGCCCTTCAGCTGTCCTGCGTGCAGTCCACATATGCTTGCGGTGTGCGTCGATGGAAACCGCAAGCATTATCGTTTCAAGAGTGCAGCACGGTACTATAAAATATTTAGAATGTAATAGTGTTTGAACTGATAACAAAGCATAACTCTCTCAATGTGCACCAATTAACCTTAGAAATATGTCATGAAGTGTCCCTTTGCTGTATTTAGATCTGAGGAACAGCCCATCTTCGATGGTGTCTTCCTAGCTAAGGATGATGACGTCACCAGCTTCGTCAGCTGCATTCAGAGCAAAACAAAACATGTAATTCTGCAGACCATACATATATGTATGGGAATACAATAATCTCCTTGTAGAGTTTAGTAAGGTAACTCTGTGGATCATTCTCATCAATCAGTCTCCATTTTGTAGGCTTCCGGCAGAGGTGTTTGTGGAGGGGAATGGTCAGCGGCCAGAGAGACCTCAGCCAGATCAGCCAGCAAGCTAGATGAGGAGGGACTGGAACTTGCAGTCTGTCGCCATGGAGTGCTCCTCTGTGCCCTCAATATGTACAGGGGAGAAATATTTGCATATCCCCTGTACTTGCAGCAAAAGCTGGCCAGTAGTGCGAGTCCAACATTTTTTTGTATGGATGTGACGTGCAAGTATTGGCCTTACCTCCAAAGGCTAGCAAAAACCTTCCCAGAGCTCCAGCCTCTTCTGAACATGAAGCCCTTCCTGTCAGTGGTACATGCCAAAGCTCATGACTTAAAATGTGAAGTAAGTAATCATTACATATAACATAATTACTCTGTGAAAATCTCTACACTATTACATCAACATTTACAAGTTTTAATAGGCTTTGTTTTTTTAATGTATTTTTACAGGTCAAATGGAGTGGGGCATATCAGGAGGGGGCAGGATTAACCCTGGGTGAGGAGGTGGAACAGGTCAATGCCTTCCTGTCTCGTATAGCTGTGACAACCAAACATATGTCAAAAGCAGGTGAGATGGCACATTATTAAAAATTTACAGAAGGTTTAAGAAATCTTGTCCATGCGCTGGAATCAGCAGAAGAATAAAAGCTTGGCCACTTCTCTGTCCCACAGATATCTGAAAGTAATAATCACTTTTTGGGTGTTAAATCTTTAATAGTAGAGGTTGAGGCTGTGGACTTGAAAATGTTTACTAGGGCTGCACAATTTATCATATTTTCATCATCATCGAGATGTTGACATACATAATATGTAAGGGATAATGTATAGTTCGGAGGTTGTTATGGAGAAATAAACCCCGACAGGTTGTATGGAATTCAACATGAAGGGGTTTATTTCTCCATAACAACCGACCAACTGTACATTATCCCGCTTATTACACGGTTTACGAGTGAAATAATTAATTTGAAACATAATGTTGATCAAAATACGACTTTCATCGATTTAAAATTGCATTTAGCGAATCTGCAAGACCGGTCACTTCCGCTGTTTTGCCGAGCCTCCTCCCGTTTGTGCATTTGAAGCCTTTGATAATCAATCAGTGGATCGATAGATTACCATACACATGTTAAGATGTGTGTATTGTGTGTAGTCGTATCTGTCATAAACAAGAGATTCATTTTACTGTTTACGGGGTGCGTTTGTGTCGCGGAGTCGCGGTGCCACCGAGAGGAGAGGAGAGCTGAGACACCGGGTCAGAGGCTCTGATCAGCAGGTTTGGTTTCCAGCAGCGATGTGGAAGGAGCCTCCACTCTCCTTGTAACAAGTTACCAGTCATTTATCTAACATCGCTATTAGTCCGAAGCTGTTTAATGACGGTAAAAATGAAACACAAGGTAAATATCCTGCATAGTTTCTCTTTTCTGTGCTGCGCTGATCAGAGCGGCGTCCCTAGCAACGGTCTGTTATACTTGACGACGGTCTGTTATACAGAAATAACAGACCGCAGAACGCAGCGCTGGACCAATCAGAGAGCAGCATTCAATAGAGCCGTGTAATAAAATAATATAATATAAAGACAGCCTGAACCAAGATAAATAAAAAAGTTAATTAAGATGTGGTGACAAATTATATCTAGTAGCGTCAAGTTAGGACTTAATGACATGTATCTTTTGTGCACATCGGCACATTATTTATTTTCCTCCCCATGACCACTGTTGGGCTACATACATGTTTATTTATCACAAGTCATATCGTCATCCCAATTTTGCACAAGGTTATCGCACATTGCCGTTTTATCTAATTCCGTGCAGGCCTAATGTTTACCTAATTATTTTATCGTCACTGTGATTTGTAGACCACAAAAGCTCTGGAAGACCAGCTGAAGAATCTGGAGTCCATGAAGGCAGAGTTGTCAGTGACTGACAGCCAGTTGGAAGACTGGGTCAGCGATGTGAAGGAGTGGGCAGAAGGTGAGGAAATGCCTTAATTTAGTTACTTATTGTTATTATTATTGTAATTATTATTGTAGCAAACACTGTCTGACAGACTTTTATGTAGTCAAGATATAGGGTATTTAGATTTTCAGTCTCAGAAATAGTGACAACACCTGCTTGTAACATTCTGTTTTACTTACTTTGTCAAGAGGCCTCATACATGTTTCCTCTGTACAGCAACATCCACCAACACAAACAAGGCTACTGACTTGGCCAACAAGATTGAAGTGCTGGTCTCAAGCATCAAGAGACGCTCGCAGTGTCTTTATAGGGACACAGACAGCAACAAGGGTCGAGCCAAAATCCGCTGCAAGATTAGGAAGGAGAGAGGGATCCTGACCTCGTTTGTTGAGAAATATAACAGAATGGTACCAAGTGCAGAAACTCTGTGCTTGGAAACCAATCTGTCAGAAGACACAGCATGGCCATGGCAGCTGCCACACAGTGGTAGGTACACCAGTCTGTTGAACGATTTCCGCAAATGTGCACATCTTTAATGCCTAAAATTAGTGTGCATATCCACAAGACTTCATAGATCTTTTCAAAGTTGATATTTTCTATACGTGATTGTTGTTTGGTCATAAATGTTTTCCAGACTCTGTCGACCTCAGGACAAAGAGGAGAGCATTTGACAGTGTCATGGCCACTAGGAGACTTCAGGAGGAGAAGAAGATTCTCATCACAGAGATGAATCAGCACTGGAAGTCCTTAAAATCTTGTGTTGATTCACTGAAAGAGCTCTCCTGCTTGGTTAGCAGGGCAACAATGCAAGGCATGTATTTCTAATTTTACGGAGCATGAGTGTACATATTAATCTGTTATGATTAAGTTACTAATACAGATGTATATTATTATGCCATACACTAAAGATTCACCATGGAGCCTAAATGAGGATGGGTTGAATGGTCTGCAGAGCATCATCAGAAGAAAGCAGGAGAACATCAAGAAAATGATGGCTAATGTGAGGCAAAAATGACAACTTTGACTGGAGCAGAGACCATCAACTTTTTAAGCAGTGCATCAGATGACTACTCTGACAGTGACTCTGATGATGCACTCTGAAGCCTCTACCAAAGTAGCTTACTTTAACCATTTAAAACGGTAGGGCTACTGCTTGTACATGTTACTGAACCCGCTGTTGCAATCTTTTATTGTCATTGTATTTTCTGCAAGTTTCATGGCCAAAAAGTCGCACCCTCTAACATTTTGTTGGACCGCCTTTAGGTTTGATAACATACCGCACGCATTTGCTGTTGCATCGTTTCAATCAGCTTCTGCAATGTCACAACATTTATTTCCGTCCAGAGTTGCATTAATTTTTCAAAGATTCTGGGGTTAAGATCTTTATTCTGTGCAGGGTTTCCGTTGTCCGGTAATTACCGGACTTTGGCCGGTAAAATCTGCCGAAGTCCGGAATTTTCTAACCCCGCCGGTCAAAATGTCCGGTGAAAATATTCCCTCCGAGTCCGAGCACAATTTGAATTTTATTTTAAAAAACAAACAAAAACGAAATTGGAGATTTCAGCGACATCTACCCTGAGTGGAGAGAGGCTTCACTCTGCAGAATCGCATCAAAACAGCACAGTGAAGTCGCCTGGCGGAGAGCAAGCTGCGCGGAGACACTGCACACATTAGATTTTAAAACAGCTGCAGCACATTTCACACATGCGAAAATGCGTAAAAAGTAAAAGAAAAAAAGAGAACTTGTCAAGGGATTTTTTTTCAGTTTATTTGTTGAGTTTTTATTGCAAAGCAGCGGACTTTTTATTATTATTAGCCCATGTCAAGCGCACGAGCACCCACTGACCAGGTTGAGCACCAACTGGGGTCACGCCACCAGATGCGCATTTCTCCGTGCCGCCTCGGCCCCTCAGCTGTGTGTCTGTGGGTAGGATATGTGTAGCCCGTATGTGTGTGTAGCCTGTTTGAATGTGTGTATCAATCTCTCGCGCGCTCTGTGATGAATAAACACAAATCGCGGCAGAGCGCGTGCGCTCTGGCGCATCTGACACAATCGGTTAACGGGACAGAAAGGAAACTGCTCCGCTCCGCGACTATTTCGCGTCCGACGTCTATGTTAAGCACACGTTCTTATTGATATTGTAGGGTCCAACCCGACGTACAACAACATAACACAAACTTATCTGACAGCTCTCACATCCTCCTCTGCTCCTCCTCACTCACTCACCGACACACAGACACACACACACAGCTGTCTTCCTCACATTCACCCCGGCCCCACAGCTTCTCATCCAACCTGCCTGGCCCGTACCGTAGGCCTACACATTCACAGTCAGTCAGATATCACGGAACTTAAACACCATAACAACAACATTACTACGGGGTTGCTACAATATTTTCAGTTGTGCAGTCGGCTATTATTTATTAATAATGACCGGAATTTCAAACATTTGTCCGGTAAATTGAAAACCTGCCGGTCACGTTGTCCGGTGACATTTTTTTCTAGCAGAAACGCTGATTCTGTGGTCACATTGGACCACATTTCTTCCTTAAAGATGATGGTTCCCCACTATCCTTCCAGTTTTTAATAATGCGTTGGACAGTTCTTAGCCCAATCTTAGTAGTCTCAGTCATTTCCTTAGATGTTTTATTTTCTTCATGCCAATAATTTGACCCTTCTGATACAGATTAACATCTGCTCCACGACCCCAGGATGTGTCTTCTGACATGGTTTTAAGAAATGAGACTGTATCAGTTAGGGATACATAAGTTGGAACATAGCTGAAACATAATCATCCATGCCGTCTGGCCTATTAGCTTAGTTAAATCCAAGTGGAGACTTTTTTTTTTTTGACGAGCAGTGTACATTTCTTCTTTGAACTTTGTGAGTTGTACATTTTGAAAGGTCCAATACAAAATGATGTTCATTGTTATTACAATTTCTATTACAATTATTGTTGTTAATTGTGTTTATGTAATGTAGTCATGCATGTGTATTTGCTGCTACTTTTAGTATATATGCTGTATCGATTAGCAACGATGTGGCAGGTGAACTGTATTTTTTTCTGTTATGTTCGAAAAAAAATAGATGTGCAGACAAAGTATCCCACAAAAGTGAGTACACCCCTCGCATTTTTGTAAATATTTTATTATAACTTTTCATGGGACAACACTGAAGACATGACACTTTGACACAATGTAAAGTAGTCTGTGTATAACAGTTTAAATCTGCTGTCCCTTCAAAATAACTAAACACACAACCATTAATGTCTGAACCGCTGGCAACAAAAGTTCACTAGAGCTTCACAGGTTGACTCTGGAATCCTCTTCCACCCCCCCATGACCACATCATGGAGCTGGTGGATGTTAGACACCTTGTGCTCCTCCCCCTGCTGTTTGAGGACGCCCCCCAGATGCTCAATAGGGTTTAGGTCTGGAGACCTGCTGGACCAGTCCATCACCTTTACCCTCAGTCTCTTTAGCAAGGCACTGGTCGTCTTGGGGGGGGGGCGTTTGGGCTCGTTATCATGTTGTAATACCACCCTGGGCCCAGTTTCTGAAGGGAGAGGATCATGCTCTGCTTCAGTATGTCACAGTAGGGTAGACAGGCAGACTGCCCACCCCTTTAGCATTGCTACAGGGGTGGGGGGGTTTGTCTGTCAGTGCTCAGACCATACGCCACATACTGCCAATGCCAACATGTACTATGACATACTGAAGCGGAGCATGATTATTTTATCTGGTTAGTAGTAGTATCCCCCTAGCCCTCTGTGTAAACAGAGGTAAGCTCAGGTAGAAACATGTAGCAGAGAGTACACTTTCCCCACAGATCAGAGATAGTGGATTTAAGATCTTTTGTTGTTTAGTTACTATGGCATCAGATGAAGTTGAGCTCAATGAGATGCTCAGTAAAACGAAGAGCCTGACACAGGAGCTTAACCCAAAGGTAATTTCAATATCTTCTTCCATGCATGGGTGTCAGATGTCATGATGCATACCAACAGAAAAAGTACTTATTTGTGCAGGAAGTCTATGTGCTTAACTGCAATACTTTGATTATTTTGTGCTTTTTAGGAGAAGAAAACCAAAGTCATCAGACCAGCCATGATGGAGAAAACGGGATGAAGATGGCAAGCAACATTCAGGCCCAAACCATCAAGTCCCCTGCATCAAAGTCATGTGGTTAGTTGATTTAATTCAACTTTAGCGGACAAACTATTTGGGGTATGAATGTATTTCACTTTGTGAATGGTTAGGAAGGCTTAGCAGAAAAAGTGTATTCCTGTTGACCAAATCTTTCCTCTGCATATGGATGGGAGTACCTGTAGTGGACAGCAGGACAACAATCTACCAGTAGTGAAGTCACTTTTGAAATAATCATTTAATTCACAAGGACACAACAGTGATACTCTGTTAGCACTCTGAACTTTGTCATTTTAGCCAGGTGGGCCAAGAAAGTTCATCCCTGCGTCCCTGAGAATACCGTTGGAGATGCAAGAGGCAGGACTTGGTATGTGATCATAGCCCAGAGCTTACGGACGCCAAACTCGCCTCACTGCAGCCTTGGGGATTCGACTCTCAGCGTGAGTGAACACACACTCACACACACACACACACACACACACGCACGCACGCACACACACACACACACACACACATATATATATATATATATATATATATATATATATTAGGGCTGTCAGAGTTAACGCGTTAATCGCGATGCGATTAATTAAAAAAAATAACGCGTTACATTTTTTTAATCGCTGTTAATCGCGGCCCATTTTGTCCTCTGTCTGCTGGACTGGAGGACTGGAGTGTGGGACCTCCAGTCCAGTAGGTGGCGGTAAGGCACCTTAAGTTGGTTGCTACACAAATATACACAGTCTAACATATATCCACAGCTCCATCCATTGATTTTTTGACGGCTTCTGTTGTCAACAAATGCACATGGCCAAGCAGAGGTGTAGCAAAGTAACGGGCAATTTCCACTGGATGCAATTCGTTTCAATTCTGTGTGAGTTTCATGCATCATGTGTTATGATTAGGTAGGCCTACTAGGTCTGGTCTAAAAGTTGCTTGTCTAGAGATTATAACACTTTGGCTTGGACTTTCAACACTTTGGAGTGTTGAATGTACAAAGCGCCATATATAATATTTTTAATAGAGATTAATCGCGAGTTAACTATGGGAAAAATGCGATTAATCGCGATTAGAAAAATTAATCGTTTGACAGCCCTAATATATATATATATATATATATATATGCAGTGGCGGCCTTAGACATCTGGGGGCCCGTTTCAATATTTCATATGAGGCCCTACCCTGTTAAACATAAAATTATTTGCCAGCCATGTGCCCATGTGTCGCTGATGCTTTAAACCCTGAAAGGACGCAGTAAACGCACTATCCATGCATCCCAGGTACGCACAACATTGTGTTAAAATCACTACCAGGGCAAGAAACCAGAAGAAAAAAAAAGACATGAACAGGAATCTTAACACAATCAAAAACTACAGGCTTTAACAATATTCTGAATTTAAATTTGCAACAAAAGTAATGAGAGCAAAGTGCTCCGCGTTATTTCAGCACCACGACCACGGGCAAGGAAAGGACGATGCGGACGGACAGACGTCTACAGGCGCTGATCCTGTCGGTGCTGCGGTGCTGGAGCAGCCACAGACAGCTGTCTCCTCCATTATTAACATCTGTAAATAAGCTGCCAATAATATCACATTTTAGTTGTGCTCTCGCTGTGTTTTATTTCTCTGTTAAGTTAGGACGTACTCATAGATCGCCTGTTTGGAGGCATTTTAACCCGAGGAAAATAGAAAAGAGGAGGAAAGTGATTGACAGACGTCAATCAATGTGCGCACGTCAGGAGGAAAGCAGGAAAAACAAAAGGACATTAGAAAAGGAATAATAGCCTACTGGGAGAAGGAAAACGAGGGTCTATTGATAGTTTGCGGGCCGTTTTCAAAGGTAAGCCTACGTTGTTATTGATATTTCCATATTACTAATCAGGAGCGATTACCGTCGCGGTGTGGCATGATGCGCGCAGTTGTAGAGCGGATCAGGGGTCGAGTGTGTGACCGCACGGTGGACAGAGCTGTTTGTGTGTGTGGTGGATGTAGGCCTGTGTGTGTGTGTGTGTGTGTGTGTGTGTGTGTGTGTGTGTGTGTGTGTGTGTGTGTGTGTGTGTGTGTGTATGTTAAGGTGAAACCTATGAATTATTGTACTGTCTTTTACTTGGTGGCTGGCAGCTGGGGGCCCCCTGGTGGCTGGGGCCCGTTTCAATTGAAACGGTTGAAACATAGGTAAGGCCGCCTATGTATATATGTATACACACACACATTTGAACTATTTATTTATGTCCACATACTGTAGGAAAAAAGTACAGGTTCTCCTGCACAAGGGACATAAACGCTACCAGTGCAGATAATCAACGAAAAAACAGTTATTCAATGTGTCTAGGCAGCTGAACATCGTTACATACAGGATGATACACAGGTCAGGTGAGGAAGCAGACATCAAGGGTACAACAAACACCGTCTCCTCCAAATTGAGCAGCTTCCGATGACAGCTGAAACTGAGCAATACCTTGACAACTGCTTAGCTCTTGTTTTACTGAGGCCGGCCACCTGAAGGCCCCTCACCACCAGCTTGTGCACATGACAAAAATTAACAGTTTACATTTGTAGCCTAGCTGAGAGATTGTCTGTTTCAGCTGCTGGTTAGGCCTCCTCTAGGCTGTGATCAAAGGTATAGCCGACCTCCAGGAGGAGCACCTTTCTGTGATTTTCATTAACAACAACAACATCACGGGTGTTGGCAGTAACATTAGAGAACACTGAGACATAGTTACACAGGCTGAACATGCTCGGCTTCACAGGAGAATGCTTATACAGCATGATGGAAGAAATATCTGCTCAAATTTGCTCTCTGCCATGGTGAATACAGTAAGGAGCATGGCTACCTGGAAACCAGATGGAAAGATTCAGTTTAGTTGGTAAAACCTGCAATCTTGCTTTTATAGCACGTCACAATGCTCTCATCCACGGCACGATTTTTGAACACAGCATGTGAGACAGAGTGGTCTGCAGCTGGGAGACATGCAGTCTTCCCTTGAAGTCTCAGCTCAGTCCAGTGCTGCCGCTGCCTTTGTTGTCGCGCCCCCAAGAGGTGACCTCGAGCATGTCTCAGTGGGAGAAGGTGTTGTGTTCCACAAACATTCACAGTTTCTTTTACAGAGATGTTGGGGTCAGATATAACTTCCTCTGAGACCTGCACAGCCTCAGAGTCAGACCCTGTCCACTCCAGTGTAACATCAGCCCAGCAACATAGATCGTTCAGATCGGGCCAGTCCAACCACACACCGACACACACCGGCTGTCCAGCTTTCCACACACACACACCTGAATGTATATAACACAACTCTGCTTTGAGAGCACAGTACCAAATGTAAATCTGTGTTTCACAGTGAGCAGCAGCAACAGGGACACCCTACAAGCATCAGCCCTCTCTCCTCCTCACACGCTGCCACTGCCACCCCACCACCACCATCACCACCTCCTCTGACCTCTGGCACTGAGGTAAGAACCATATCACCTTCTTGTGTTATATTGTGCCCTAGGTATGCACAGGCAAATATAATAACATTGTTGACATAGTTCCACTCATTTGATAAATTTGATCATTTGCTCCTTATTTAGCAAATTTCACATGTGGTCAAAAGATAATAAAATTGAAGACCATCACTGGTTGCAAGTCCGGTGGTGCTGTGGTGGAGGGGGGCATAGAGAGAGCAAACAAATTCAACATCTTCTTTAACAGGTTTGACTCTACGTCTGCCCCCCTAACACCCACCCACCCACCCCACTGCCCCTGCCCCTGCCCCTGCCCCTGCCCCTGCCCCTGGCCCTGCCCTGTCATTCACCCCAACCCAACCCCTCCACTCCCCCCATCTCAGTCAACTTCGGAGCAGGTCAGACAAGAGCTGAGGAGACTCTGCCCAGGGAAAGCAGCCGGTCCAGACAGGCTGTGTCCCGGGCTGCTGAAGGCCTGTGCTGCAGAGCTGGCAGAGCCCCTGAAACACATCTACAACCTGAGCCTGCGTCTGGGGAAGGTTTTTACACTCTGGAAAACAAGACATCATGCATCATCCCGGTGCCAAAGAAGGGTCGACCGAGTGACATCAGCGACTACAGACCAGTCGTCCTCACCTCTCACCTGATGAAGACACTGGAGCAGCTGATCCTGACTCAGGTGCAGCAGGCCCAGGACCCGCTCCAGTTCGGATACCAGAGGAAGGTGGGAGTCAAGGACACTGTGTTGTGTCTACTGCACCGTGCTCTCACACACCTCAACAGGGAATGTGGCGCTGTGAGAGTTCTTTTAATAGATTTCTCCAGCGCCTTCAACACCATACAGCCCCTCCACCTGAAGGACAAACTCACCACCATGCAGGTTGACCCGGCCCTCGTCACCAGGATCACAGACTACCTCACTGGCAGACCTCAATTTGTCAGGTTGGGGCCCATAACATCAGACATGGTGACCAGCAACACGGGGGCGCCACAGGGGACCGATGCAGCTACTAACTAACTATGTGTCAAGTCAATCACACACACACACACACAGACTCTAGAGCCAGCTTCATGTGATTACAGTCACACACACACACACACACACACACACACAAACACACACACACCTTCATGTGATTAAAACACAGTTAACGTGCAACAGAATTTAAACTTAAACCATGATTTAATCTGGTTTTAAAGTTAAACCTTGTTGGTGTCAAATGCGTCAAATGCCTCTCTTGGGAGCAGCTGATAGAGTCCCCCCCAGCTGAAAGCAGCCCACCCCACCAGCCAGAGGGTCCAGGACCATAGGGACTGCAGTGGAGGAAGGCTGCCTTAACACCCTGCACAATGGCACCCAGTACACAGAAGTTAGACAGGACCAGTCAGCCCATCACCTGGTCCGTTCAACAAATCAGTTTATGCTACTGTGATTTATGTAGCCTAGTTAAATACTACAGTAATCATCATAGTGTATTGGCAGGAAAGACCATTTAAATCTGTATCAAATATCGATTAATGAATTAATCGATAATTTGCATGTTGGTCTTGGTTAAGTACCACCTTGAATGCTTAAGCTTATGTATTCAGTCATTCAATGGTATACTAAAATCCATGTGAAAAAAATGCTTCTCACTGTTCTCAGGTCAAATATTTATATGCGATTAAAATGCAATTAATTGCGATTAATTAATTACAAAGCCTCTAATTAATTAGATTAATTGTTTTAATTGAGTCCTGGCCCTATTACACAAGATAAACACACACACACACACACACACACACACACACACACACACACACACACAGACACACACAGGTAACCTAATGTGGTTACAGCTCCTCCATATCAGTGCTTATAGAAAGATGATCATGTGTCTGTCTGATCAGCTCTGTCTTGACCTTAAGATCGTGGGTTTGATTCCCATGTTGACAGAGATGGCACAACCGGCAGTAGCCCCGTGGCCCATTCAAAATTTCCCGAGAGGAAATTTTCTAGTTATTTTTATTTTACCATGGCCTATTTATTGTCATTATTTTTCTTATCTATTACCTTAAATTTCCTACTTCATTCTTAATTATTCTTCTCCATGCACTCATGATCAGCATCATGTTCATGTTCCTGTCCATTTGTCAGTCCAATTTAAATCATGATTCATTGACACTGGAGCAACTGTTACTAAAACAAATCTCTCTTTTTTCCCATTTCTTCTCTCTTGTAGCAACATGAGATGGAGAGATTCCTGGGTGCCACACGGACATCTTAAAGCAATGTAAAATGATGTGGTTAGTGGTTAATGGTTACAGTTACGTTGTGATGACTGATTGAATAGTTGCTTAGTTGATAGATTAGTTAGTTATGCTTATACAATTGTACAATTGTGTTTTTGTCCATTTGATTACAGACCTGCAAACTCCAGAGAGTAAAAAAGGTGACAAGGTCCGAAAAACCAAACCAACCCCCCCCCCCCCGGGAGAACATTTTTGTGATTTTAATATGCAAGTTATGCTTTTTGGAGTGTTCCCAGTTAAACAGAGAGCAAATCTCTCATTAAAAAGACAGCTTTGAGAGAATAAGTACACCTCAATCAGGTGGGGTCAGCTGCAGAAAATGTTCACATTATTTGACTAAAGATTATGCATCAGTTTGGATGACCACATGACCTGTGGCTTTCAGCTTTCTATGATTATATTTAGCCTACTGTTTACAGCTGAGAATATCAGGTATTGTCCCCCCTCCATTAAATACAGTGCTGTGAAAAAGTATTTGCCCCCTTCCTGATTTCTTACTTTTTTGCAGATTTGTCACACAATGTTTTTATTTATTTGTATAATATTTTGATGGGGCAGCCATCTTGGGAAGGTTTTCACCACTGTTCCAAGCTTTCTCCATTAGTGGATAAAGGCTCTCACCATGGATCACTGGAGCCTGGATGTGAAGAGTGAAATTGAACCAGCTTTCCAAAAAAAATAAAAAGGTTTATCAAAGTTAGTTCATGATTTAACAAGAGGGGGCAATTACTTTTTCACATAGGATCAGGTAGGTTTGCATAGCTTTTTTCCCCTTAATAAATGAAATCATAATTTAAAAAGTGCATTTTATATTTACCGTACTTCGGTCATCTTTGTCTAGGCTATTAAAAGTTGTTTGATGACTAATAACAAGTTTGAGTAAGAAATCAGGAAGGGGAAAATACTTTTTCACAGCATTGTATGTAGCCTGGGGGTTGAAAATCACAGCACATAAAATGAGTGTGTATCACGTCTTTCCACATACGTTCTTCCTTCGCCTTTCAAACGGAGCAGAACCGGTCTGACAGAACACCAGCGGTAGAAGCAGGTATGGAGCTGTGTGCCGCGAACGTGCATGAAAAAACAAGCACGGCGAATGTGCGGCGCGCCGCGTGCATAACTCGCGCCTACATTGAAAGTATGTGAGCAAAAGACGCTACAGCTGAATGGCCCGATGCACACACACACGCTTATCCAAGGCGCCTGTCATCATAGTTTTCTGCGTTCCACCGATACATCAGATAACTTCCCGCGTGTCGTTTCAAAATAAAAGCTGTCCGATATGTTTATCAAGACTCTATCACCCCCCCCCCCCCCCTTTGAAAAACTCCCCGGTTCTGCACGATTCACGTAAACGACCCAGTTGACCAGAAAAACGGCGATTATAGCCGAAAGGTGACTAGTTTGCAGGTATGGATTATCTTTGAAGTGGTCGTCCTTTTAGTTCATCATTTGTACACTTGATTCATGTTTGAAAATCTCCTCCTGCAGATAACAACATAAAATGTGAATTCATCAACCCCAATGGAAAATATGCGTGCCTGTTAATTGAAGAAATGTACTATATTTGAAACACTATGACTCCAGAGTACAGGTTACCTTCTAGTGTGTGTGAAATAAAGATTGCCTTAGACTCTCATCTTTCAGACTTCTGATGATTTTATGAAGATTTGCATATAAGCCCATCTTGATGAGTCCATCACTGGAAGGAGGGAAGAACAAGAAGCAAGGCCTCATCTCACTCAACTAACACGACTGACTGCTCCTTGGCCAGAGGAACTTTCTACGGCCAAAAAAACAATGGTTTCTGAACAAGAATTAGCTTTTTATGCCCAAATGAAACGGCAATCACTGACATCCTGGAGAAAAGGAAGGTGAGATCACATGGTTTTGAGCCAGTATAGAATAAGGTGTCATTACAGACTGTTATATCAATTTTTATATATATGGGGAAGAGGAAGTGGGAGTCTCATCCAACATACAGTTCACTTGTGATTGTAAGACTGTGACATATCCCAAACATATAGGACCTTCTGGGGGACTGGGAGAGTGAGAGTTCGTTTGTTTTTTTGTTTATTTTCACATATCAAAAGTTAAAAAAGGATATAACATAAAATCCAAGACAATGTGAAGGGGAATGCCAAAAAACCCTCCAGGGGCTTGTACTGTAGGGTGGCATTCTCCAACTACAGTTCTAAGCTAATGAGCATACATTTGTAAGGTACAAAAACCGTTCATACAATAAATACAAACATGGTTTAACATGATTTAACATTGTGCAATGCAATACAAAAGCTTGATAAACATATAATAAAAAAGTATAAAGTTATCCCAGTTTAGATGGGCAGACCATGTGGGAAGTATTCACTGGTTAGCAGAAGTGACTTTAGTGCTCTCCTAAATTGTTGTAAAGATAAGTTAAAGAAATGTGCAGGTAATAAATTCCATATTCTTGGCCAGGGGTACTCAAATACATTTGTCGAAGGGCCAAATTTTTCTTAACAGACACCTTGGGGGCCGAACATTCAAATAGGCCTAGATTGAAATTAAATTCACCTTTTTCGTCTAATAATTTAAATATTTTTATTTTACTTGTAAGCACATAATTTTTATTTATACACTTCACTGTGTTTTGTAAATGTCTTGACATTATCATATCCTAATTTACATATCATGAGCTTTACACTGCTGACTTGTATCCTCAGACATGCCCTGTGATTTTCAGCTTAAATATGAAAGGAGGCTGACCATCACAGGACATGTCTGACTCTGTTCTCATGATACAAGTCATTGATCCTGAAATGTGTGTTTCTCTTCTATAATACACATTCTACATCTCAGAGGCGACGTCTTTCCACACATGGGCTTCCTTCACCTTTCAAATGAGACAGAGCTCAGTGGGAAACAGTAGGAGAGACACAGGCCGAGGGCACCGGGACACAACACCGGGGGAGAAGCAGGTCGTGCAGCTGTGCGCCGCGGACGTGCACGAAAAAACAATTGCGTTTCATCAAATGCGCGCAGCTACCCAAACACTCGCGCATGGTGATTTGGGTTCGTCAGCATTTCTGTATCCCAGTGCAGGGCCTCACAGGCACACACAAACGCTGTGCACGTGTTTCCATGTCCCAGCGCTTTGACTTACAGGCGCAGGGAGCCCGATAAATGCAGTATACAGTAACATGTAAAGTAGTAGAACTCAGTCGCGGGTCTGATTGGAAGGTCCGGCGGGCCGGATGCGGCCCGCGGGCCGCCTATTGAGTACCGCTGTTCTAGGCCCACGATAAAATAACAGAACTGTGATTGGGAGGTACAACAGTATTGGGTTCTAAGGTGACACGAGTTACGTGTGGAATATGTGTGAAATTGAAAGTTGTATGCAAATATATAATGAAAAGATGATGAGAGGATTTTTTTTAGGGAATCATAAACAAATAAACCAATCTGAAGATGATTCACTTGATAAACACTGAGGATACCAGACTGAGAGAATAAAGGCTGTGAAGAATATCTTTGATGAGCACAGCTTATTATTCTTACTGCTCTTTTCTGAAGCTGGTATATGGGCTTGAGCTTAGTTTGGTAAGTGGCCCAGGTAATATTACAATAATTTATATATGGATAAACCATTGCATAATATAACATAATGGCAACCTCAGTGTTGATGCTGATTGGTTAGACTATTTAGTTCTGTTCTCTGCTGCTCTCCTTCCTCCGAGTCAGCTGGTCTTCCTGTCTGACTTTTGTGTTGAAAGAGTGAGGAGTGAGACAGTTTATCAACCACTGAATTCCTTCTTTAAAAAAAGCCTGTTGTTTGAAGTGAATATTTCTACTTCTGTTCATAAACCCAGAAGACTTTTTGACCTTGGGAGACCCCAGAGAGTGCATGAGTCATACACTACCTCCTCAGATGACACCAAAGAAAGAAGATTGAGGTAAAAATGGGTCTGAACTGCTTAAAATGTAAAAGTCTGACAGTGTATAAGACAGACATCAACATCTTGAACAAATTTTGGCCACTCACTACCCCTAAAAACATGTTTGACTGATTTTATACAGCGAGGCCTAATAGTGGTCTCAGAATGTTGACCTGGAAGAGGATCAGCCTGGAGCACCATGAAAATTAAACTTTGTCACAGGACAACAGTGAAGACATCGTTGGAAAGGTCTCGACCTAGGGAGTAACATATGTCAGTATGGCAACTGTGGTCAGCTGCTCCTCCTCAGACGTGACCTTTGAACCTTGAGCCTGATGCACTTTTGAAGGCTTATAGAACAGTAACAAAATGTGCTACAACAAAAAACGCATAACCACGTTATATGCTTATATCATGAGAAGGGATGTGTTATAAATAGGGCCGGGACTCGATTAAAAAAATTAATCGAATTAATTAGAGGCTTTGTAATTAATTAATCGCATTTTAATCGCATATAAATATTTGACCTGAGAACAGTGAGAAGCATTTTTTTTTTCACATGGATTTTAGTATACCATTGAATGACTGAATACATAAGCTTAAGCATTCAAGGTGGTACTTAAAGCAGATATCAGTGGAATGTTTTTGTTAATATAAGTCCTAAATAGTCCTATTTTCCGTCAGCAATCACTTACATGAAGTATTTCAGCCTAAACACGAGTCTCTCCGTCACTCTGCTCTGCTGTAACCCGAGGAGAAAATTTTCCTTGTGGGATACAAGTGTTATCCAATGAGGGGAGAGAACGGCATGAAGGGCTGTGTGTGCAGCCAAGGGATGCGCGTGAATGTGGTGACGTAGCACGAGGACCAATTGATGCCTGACAAGGGCGGGGGCTGCTAACTCATGGTGCGTTCAAGGAAACTCGTACTTTTGTGTTTTTCCTTCCTGTGAAGTCATACCAGTTCGATCTGGTACGAGTTCACGGGTCGGAAGTTACGAGTGGCCGTTATAGGGAACTTTCACAGACAACAGGACGGTAAAAACACGAGCTACGGGTTACCTGGAACGCTACCAAGTCGTAGTTGTGACTTGAAGCTGTAACTTACGGTTTCAAAAGCCTGCCTTGAACACAGCATTAGCCGAAACGGCCGTGCCGCTGTTATCTGCTTTAACCAAGACCAACAGACTAGGGATGCAAATTATCGATTCATTCATTAATCCAGGGCCGGCCTGTGGCATAGGCCGTATTGGCAAATGCTAAGGGCGCCGTCCATCCAGGGGGCGCCAGCGCCACAAATGGGAAAGAAAAAAAAGTGTAACTTTCACTATAACTAGTTGGTATTATTTCTTAATACAAAAAATAATCCCACGTTAATTTAAGTGCAAAGCCTATTAACTCATTGGCTGCCATTGACGTCTATAGACGTCAATCTAATTACAACCGTTCACTGCCATTGACGTCGATAGACGTCAATTGCGTTTTTCAACGGGAAGGGCTGGAGGACGGTCTGGCGGAGCTTGTCCATCAATATCAGGCTTGTAAACTAGTGTAATGACGTGTAGGTGCCCTGTAGGCCCTGTAGGTGGCAGCAGTGCCCTCTTTGGATGAGAGATCAGCATTGATTATGAGAAGAAGAAGCGAGATGACAAGAGATATGCTAAAGAAACTTATGCACGGAGCCTATGTGTTCCGCACGTCGGCACATTATGTACCGTGTGTGTCGCGGTAGTTTGGAGAGGAAGAGGGTCGCGATCGTGAGAAAATGACGGAGATCATTGAAAAAGACACCGACGCTGGACACCGGCGATCAAGCCGGGCCGAGTGGTGAGAATCAGCAGCTGACGGTGCGTCACCACAGACCAGAGCCCAGCTCAACTGACGGCTCGGTGGACGTGACCCGAGCGATTCCGTCCGGATCAACCAGGAGCAGCAGAGACTCGTCCCCACGCTCCAGAAAGACATGAAGGTAATAATATAATACGTCAATGGTAAAAATAATAAAATAAACTAACTTGCTAGCGAGCTAACTTTTACTGCTTAGAGAAGGGCGGATTGCTTTGATCGGAAAGGTTAAAAAAAAAAAAACTCCACATCACACTTGACTACATCTATAAGAGATGTATTTTTATGGTAATTCTATATATTTCTATAATTTACAGGTGGTGGATCGAGCAGTGGTCGACCATGGGGCAGAGGTCATGTGACAGCTACAAACGTACAAAAAAGTTAATGCATTTTACTGATATTTGTAAATAAATTATTATTTTGCCATCAAAAGTCCTTTCTCAGTGTTGTTTTTGTTGTTTTATAGAAGGAGAACACTGTTCAGATGTGTGAGGTGTCACTAAAGCAAAAAATATCAACGTCAAAGTCACTGTTCTGCTTGACATGTTTCTTTCCACAAAAAGCTTGTTTTCTCAGTGTTTTGGTCAAAAACTGCTGTTTTTGGCGAAACCAGCCTACGTTCTACTGCTGTTTACAAAAGAACGGAAAAAGGTAGAAACAAACTTTTTTTTCCTATTGAACAAAGAGAGTCTATTCTTTCTCTTGGTAGTTTCGGTGTTTATATAGTCATAGAACACAATATTCTGTGGGTCTTATAAGATCGTTCAAAATGCTCTAAAACGGCTGGCAGTATGGGGCTCTCTGCTCTGAAAATGGCTGGCAGCCAATGAGTTAAAAAGTAAAAATATAATATGTTACAACATTACTTACAAAGTCGCCCCTCTCCCCACATGCCCATTGGTACGTGTCCTCCGCTCTCCCCACAGTCACACACACACACACACACACACACACACACACACACACACACACACACACACAGGTGAGGTACCTGTCTGCAGTGGGAATGCATTCAAGCCGTTTTCTTGTTAGAAACGCCACATTTTTAATTAGATGTATGGATACTTGGTTGCATTAATCCTCAAAGTCGGCGCAAATGCCAGCTTTTTTGCGGGACCGTCTCGATATGTTTTTGTTTATATTTCGGTCATTTTACGCCGCCCTTGACGACCTGTCAATCAAAAGAACAGCTGTGAAGCGCTTCGAACCCGCAGAATCGTTAGGAGAGAGAGAGAAGCAGTGAGGAGGATGAAGGTGCTTCAGAGGCTGAAAGTTTTGACTCATTAGATGAGGAAGATATTGAAAAAAAGAAGAGAGAGTTGAGACTTCAGCCTGCTTAGACAGCAGGGCCACAGCTCTGTAGACAAACAGCACCACAGTGACAAGACATGTAGGGTGGGCTACATTATATAGGTTAAATATTGTAAATTTACCAAAATTTACCAAAATCCCTTTTCAAATTCAACGTTTATAGTGGGATAGGGTAATCCCACTATAAACATTGAATTTATATCAAGAGACTGTAATGACTACGTTTACATGCACTTCATTCTTGCAATGGGGTGCACAGAGAACAATTTACTGTTCAACGTCAGCAAAACAAAGGAGTTGATTGTTGAGTTTAGGAAGGAGGAAGCACAGACACACATCACATCATTGGAGCTGAGGCGGAGCAAGTTAATAGTTTTAGTTTTACCTTCCAAGAAAACTTAACAGAGCTATATTTCAGGTCTAAACAACACGTTCTCACTCCCAGTGCGTCAACCCCCTGACGAACGGTCACTGTCCCTCCTCGTCACATGCCTGACTCATTAGGTACCCGTTTTTCGTCATGAGGTGACGAGCGGGGATTTCAATTCATTCCAATGCAACCCCCTTCGCGGCGATATGTGACGCTCAGAGTAAAGTGATCCAGCCGACCGGACACGGCGCTGAACGACGCACTGAGCTGAAAAACTTTTTTTCCCCTTTGAAGCTTTATTGAACCTGGTGTGTCTGACATAGCTTTCATCCAAGCCGTCATTTTGGTTATTATTTATTTACTGATCTTGGCGTTGGTGCAGAATAATAAATAAACAAACAAACAAACAAATAAATAAATTACATCCTTGTCGGAAGACCAGACGGGGTGGGGGTGTGTAATAAATAAATAAATAAATAAATATTTTTTGTCCCGTGCGTAATTGTCAAGATCCGCATTTCGATTAAACTCGCCTTTCTTCTTTTGTACGAGTTGTTGGACGACTGCATTTTCATTTTATTTACTTATTTCCCTGTCCTAAGTCATGTTTATGGATACACAGTTGAACATATTGTCATTTTACCCTCGGCATTTTCCCCTCACTTTGCTGAATATCTGTTGATTCATGTCATAAACACGTTTTGTTCATTAAAAATATGTGGTGTTTATTAAAAATATGTTGTTCATTCAAATCGGTTGTTGTTCATTGCAGAACAATAGAATATTAATACGGTGATTTATATACAGATATTGATCGCGCAGTGTGACCACAATCACTACGCACGGAGGCGTGAGGGACATTTGAAACAGCTGTATCAATCGTCCCTGCAGCACTACTGACACTTCAACCTGTTTTGGCTCTAAACTTCAAAACTATGACATTGCATAGTTTAGGACCTGTTTATGTACGAATTCATCTGTTGTTAGGTCATATTATTATTGCATGAAACACACAATACAACTTTTGATCACAAAAAAACTACCGCACGTAACATTTTACTTTCCGTAGTAAAAAAAAACAGGTTCGCGCTAATAACTTTTGAATGCGTGGACGTAATTTCACAAGCTTTCCCAGGATTGGTCGGTGTTGAGTGCTGAACTAGAGGATGTGACGTCATTGCAACGGCGCCACCATAGACTGCGACACTGCCCATCTACGGCGTCTGGACGGAACTACAACACCTTAACAGTGTGTTTGTGATCATGAGGAGTGGAAATTAAGCCATGGTTGATTTAATTCAACAGCATGTGAATAAACAGTGAGGAATCAGAACAGTTAGACAGCTCTTTTTCAACAAAGTCCAAATAATTCAAGTAACTCAAGTCATATAGGCCTTTTTTTTTTAATTGCAGAAAACAACATTTCTCCCCCCTTCTCCCTCCTCCCGCCCAGGAACCTTAGTTTATAATATAGTGTAGAATGAACCCGTCCACTGTAGTAATGTTTATGCACAACTGCACCATTTTAGCCAGCTCCTTTATTTCTGGTTTTACATTGGACAAACTGATTAAGGCTCCATTTTCAGGAGACACAGCTATTCTTTAATAACTTCCACATTCGTTGGGTTACGTTCAGAGGTTTATCAGGCAGGGCCTAGGGTCATCCAGTGTTAGCAATTACAGACCCATCTGACCTTCACAGGGTCACAGGTCAACTTTTTCATGTGAAATTTGACGATTTTTGCTATCAATTCAGCATAAAACACCAATACTTGGAGCTGGGAAGCGGAAATCTTTAGATTCTAGTCCAGACCTTGGAGCAGATTGACGGTGCCAAATATCAGAGCTCTGCTCCACTCGAAGTGTCCCAAAATGGCCAAAAAGCAGTGTTCATTTCTAATCCCCCATTGTGTACAAGACTAAATTCAACAGATAGTCTTTAATAACTTCCACATGCTTTGAGCTGGAAGTCTGAAAGTTTCAGGGTTTTGTCAGGGCCTAGGGCCACCCATTATCTGCAATTTCAGACCAATCCCACATTCAGAAGGGGTCAAAGGTCAAGGTTTAGTGTGAAATTTGACGATTTTTGCTATCAATTCAGGCATAAAACACCAATACTTTGAGCTGGGAAGCTGAAATCTTTAGATTCTAGTCCAGACCTTGGAGCAGATTGAAGATCAGAGCTGTGCTCCACTCAGAAGTGTCCAAAATGGCCATGTAAGTGTCAAAGGTCACAGGGTCAAACATCAAAGTTAATCCTAACAAAACACACACGCTTTAAGTAATCATCATGAAATTTAGATGAGTTGTATATCAGAGAGTCCTCTATCATTATATTGTATTCCCATTGCTCTGGGGGCCACGGGGGCCCCTGGGGGCCACTTCGCTTTCCCATGCTCTCATAGATTTGGGTGTCGGGTCAGTGGATAAGGGCCTCACAATGAGTCCACAGGCCAAGTTTCAAGTGATTCGGTTGGTTTCTATGGAAACAGCGGCCTCCTGGAGACAGAGGAATGCGGCTGTTTGAAGCCCCGCCTCTCGAAAAGTAATGGCTCAATCAGGACCGAACGCACATCAACGCGTTCGTCTTGGGCCCCCGGAACCACTGATATCAAATTCAGAACTGTACGACTTTTAGAAATATATTTCATCCATTTCAGCTTTTCAGATTCAGAGCCTCTCAGACTTCATGCCTGAGAGACCTTCTGAGTCAGAAAAGCTGAAATGGATGAAATATATTTAAAGAAAAAGCGAAGTGGCCCCCAGGGGCCCCCCGTGGCCCCCAGAGCAATGGGAATACAATATAATGATAGAGGACTCTCTGATATACAACTCATCTAAATTTCATGATGATTACTTAAAGCGTGTGTGTTTTGTTAGGATTAGGTAGATTAGGTAGTTTTTTTGTGATCAAAAGTTGTATTGTGTGTTTCATGCAATAATAATATGACCTAACAACAGATGAATTCGTACATAAACAGGTCCTAAACTATGCAATGTCATAGTTTTGAAGTTTAGAGCCAAAACAGGTTGAAGTGTCAGTAGTGCTGCAGGGACGATTGATACAGCTGTTTCAAATGTCCCTCACGCCTCCGTGCGTAGTGATTGTGGTCACACTGCGCGATCAATATCTGTATATAAATCACCGTATTAATATTCTATTGTTCTGCAATGAACAACAACCGATTTGAATGAACAACATATTTTTAATAAACACCACATATTTTTAATGAACAAAACGTGTTTATGACATGAATCAACAGATATTCAGCAAAGTGAGGGGAAAATGCCGAGGGCAAAATGACAATATGTTCAACTGTGTATCCATAAACATGACTTAGGACAGGGAAATAAGTAAATAAAATGAAAATGCAGTCGTCCAACAACTCGTACAAAAGAAGAAAGGCGAGTTTAATCGAAATGCGGATCTTGACAATTACGCACGGGACAAAAATATTTATTTCTTTATTTATTTATTACACACCCCCACCCCGTCTGGTCTTCCGACAAGGATGTAATTTATTTATTTGTTTGTTTGTTTGTTTATTTATTATTCTGCACCAACGCCAAGATCAGTAAATAAATAATAACCAAAATGACGGCTTGGATGAAAGCTATGTCAGACACACCAGGTTCAATAAAGCTTCAAAGGGGAAAAAAAGTTTTTCAGCTCAGTGCGTCCGCGTCCGGTCGGCTGGATCACTTTACTCTGAGCGTCACATATCGCCGCGAAGGGGGTTGCATTGGAATGAATTGAAATCCCCGCTCGTCACCTCATGACGAAAAACGGGTACCTAATGAGTCAGGCATGTGACGAGGAGGGACAGTGACCGTTCGTCAGGGGGTTGACGCACTGGGAGTGAGAACGTGTTGGTCTAAACCATTGTCGACTTTATTAGAGGAACTATTTACAGTATGTATACAGTATGTAGGTGTACTATGTATGTGTGGTTTTTAAGCAGCTGTTTGAGCACTTAATTTAACCAATTTATTAACCAATAAAGTTAATCGTAATCTTAATCTTAACAATAGAAAGCGTCCTGACTGGAAAAATCACAATTGGGCAAGCCTCTTACAGTAAATGGTCCAGGATGGGACGGCTATGCAGCAGGGGATTTAAACTTGAATATGCTTGAACTGAACATCGCAAGAAGGCCAAAGGATACTGACACACAACAGGCGGTCTGTTAAGACTTTTGAGGATACAGAAGTATCATCTTCTGTAGCACCAAAGCAGCTTCTTATAGTGGGAGAGTCCATTGTCATCAGCAGAATTTTATTTTATTTTTTGTCTTGTGAAGCATAAAAGGACTAGTCATTGTAGAATCTCCAATGACTACTGTAAACCTAAAAAGTGTTTTTCCACTGTGTTTTACAAGAAAACCAATAGGGAGAGGGGAAAACATACTTACATTTACAACTCTTTTGTCGACAAGACTTTCATACAGGAACACCTTCTGCGCTCTGTGTTTTCTGCATTCTAAAAAGAGTACAAAATAAAGAAGTGTTCTGAAGTAGCAGCCTAACAAACTGGAAATAATTTTACTACATTCATGTAGCATAGAGGAAATCTAACCTGTCAGTTTGGCTTTTTTCATAGGTGGCTGGGAGGAGAGGGAAGATGAGGGAGGAGGCTGAAGAGAGAGGGAAGATGAGGGAGGAGGCTGAAGAGAGAGGGAAGATGAGGGAGGAAGCTGAGGAGAGAGGGAAGATGAGGGAGGAAGCTGAGGAGAGAGAGATGAGGGAGGAGGCTGAGTAGAGAGGGAAGATGAGGGAAGAGGCTGACGAGAGAGGGAAAATGAGGGAGGAAGCTGAGGAGAGAGAGATGAGGGAGGAAGCAGGGAGGAGAAGTGAGATTGAGGAGGAAGCTGAGGAGAGAGGGAAGATGAGGGAGGAGGCTGAGGAGAGAGGGAAGATGAGGGAGGAGGCTAAGGAGAGAGAGATGAGGGAGGAAGCAGGGAGGAGAAGTGAGATTGAGGAGGAGGCTGAGGAGAGAGGGAAGATGAGGGAGGAAGCTGAGGAGAGAGAGATGAGGGAGGAAGCAGAGAGGAGCAGTGAGATTGAGGAGGAGGCTGAGGAGAGAGGGAAGATGAGGGAGGAGGCTGAGGAGAGAGGGAAGATGAGGGAGGAAGCTGAGGAGAGAGGGAAGATGAGGGAGGAAGCTGAGGAGAGAGGGAAGATGAGGGAGGAAGCTGAGGAGAGAGGGAAGATGAGGGAGGAGGCTCAGATGGGACATCAATGGGATCGACAGGGAAAAGGTGAAGAACAAATTCTTCCTCTGGTCCTCCAGGCATACTGTCCACAGAGGGGGGGGCACAGTTCTCCATTACTGGTGAGGGTGCGTGTGGTGCCAACTCTGCAAATATTGCAAATAAAACAATACACTTCTTTTTACAAGAGTATTCATCTTGGTTTGATTTCAGGGCAGAACTTAGACAACTAGCAGTGAATTGCTTTTGTATATGGCTCCTTTAACAACTTGGTTTATTTATTACAGACCATCATCATAATGGAAATGTAGTTACTGTCGCTTAAAACTTTGATTGATACCACTGGCATTACTGTAGTATGCTAATGACATGTCTTGGTGTCCACAATAGTTATGTTTCCATCCAAAATTTTTAATGCAAATTCACTAATACCAAATGAAAAATACCTTTAGAAAAAGGTAAACTTTTGATTTAATTTTATGAGTATCAACACAAAGTTTATATGGTCTGTTCTGATGGCTCATCAGATTCTCTCTTAATCGTTAAAAGGCTGTGCAACAAATGCTACTGGAAACATTACATTAACACAAATCTGTTTTGCCATTCAGTGTGAAAAATGACTAGACACACCTGAAAAGTTAATTGGACAAACAGCATGTGACATCATTCTACACAGGTTTTAATTCACTTAAAATCCACTGAATGGTAACACATTTTTTTACCAGCTTTATTTGTATAAACGTTTCTTGCTAAATTCTGATAATTTGATTGACAAGTGGATGGAAAGCCATTGATGAACAGGCTACAACAGAAGGAAGATGCAATTGGGTCACTTCAATGAGGACTAAACCCAAAAGAAACAACTGGAGCACTCGATATAATGCAGAGATTTAATACAGGTGCACAACACCTGAGGAGGCTACAACAGAAGTTGTAATTTCTAAAAAGGCTCAAGGTGGATAAGGTTTAAATGTTGCAAAGGAAACCTGTATATTTACACTTGTTGAATCTAGTGACACAGAGCCTGTGAAAGTCTACACCATAGGACAGTAATGTGATATATATGATGTTATTACACGGCTCGATTGAATGCTGCCCTCTGATTGGTCAATCGCTGCATTCTGCAGTCCGTTATTTCTGTAATGACCGTTGTCAAGTATAACAGACCATTGTCAAGTAGATCAGGCCGTTGTTAGGGGCGTTACTAAGGACGCCGCTCAGATCAAAGTAGCACCAAAGACGGTTTGGTAGCACTAGCCTCGCCTCACCAGGCTCTTCAGACAAGCGAAGAGCCTGGTGTCAGTTAACTCCGAATTTTGTCCGCGATCAGGTTCCGGTCTGTAGCGGAAACGGAAGTTGCAAAATTCACCAAAGTAAAGGTTTTCACCAACATAAAACTTGTAAAAATAGACAGTGCAAAATCTCTTGGGGGAAAAAATACGCTATTAAATGAATGGTCGGAAAAGGCGGGGTGTTTAAAAAAAGAAGAAAACAAATACCACCATTCCGACCATAGGACGAATAAATTGTCGGAATGATGGGACGTTTAATAGAAATTACGTGTTGCTGTTTAGACAATTAAAAAAACAAATTACAGGACACAATTTACTCGATTCCTCTGATTCAGCTACATTGGAAAAGTTAGGTACTGCATTATGCACTGAAGTAAGCTAGCTAGCCAAACAATACATTTTCAAGTGAATAACACAGGAAGTTTCTCTCCGACTCTGTTTCTTAAATTAACTGCTGTTTTGGGACGATTTATTTTTGTTATGTTTTCATTTTTGCCCGCATTTCAATGATCTAGGGTGTTTCTTGCCACTTACCTGGGTCTGGTAGGCGGTTACACCCCGCCTTTCCGAAGCCCCGCCTTTCCGACAATAGACTTCCATTCATCGTAATAGCAGGGTTTTCTATTTTTTCTAAAGACCCCGCTACTCCGAAAAGGCTATTGGGGGAAACCCCCAGCGCGCAGTGCGCATTGATCCTTTTTTCCTTTTTGGGGTCAAACGGATCATGTGCATAATTAACTGCAAAACAAGCAAATACTTCATATTAATGACATAATGTTCATTATGCTTAGCCTGTCTAGCCTCTACCGTCTTTTTTACTTAAAACTTAACCAACTCCTTTCTTTCATTGGCCTAAGCCCAACCAAAAGCATCTCCCTCAGTCAGCTGTCAGGCACGAGCGCGGCGGCTGCAGCATCCTCGCGCTTCCCCTGTGAGCTCAAGCCGGTTCAGAGCCGCGCTCAGAGCGAGACGCAGGGGGGAGAAAAAAAGTGTATTACCCCTTTGTACTGTGTGGGAGATCTCCAACAACGGAAGTCGGGAGAAAGCAAGTGGGACAGATCTGCCCAGTCCCTGAGCAGCGCACGTATACAGACAAGCCACAAAGCAGAATGTAAACAACATCACGCGGTTCAGCACCTTCGACATTGGACAGCTGCGGGGGGACTGTGTCGGAACAGCGGTGTTTCGAAGTGGGGGTATTTCGGAACAGCAGTGTGTCGAAATGGAGGGGTGTCGGAATGGAGAGCTGTCCCCCTGGTAGGCTATGGGTCAATTATCCTCATGTCCGGACTGAATGGTGTCAACTACAAGTCCCAAGATGCATTGCAAATAAAACATCCAATCAGGAAAGCTGTTGGCCTATCTCACAGCGAGCTGAAATTAAATGATATTCTAAGACTTTACCTTAATTATATTAATAACTTTTGATAATTTCGTATTTAAATTTGAATCCGTTTTGAAATAAATTGTGTAAAAACGGTTTTCAGATTACTTCTCATAATTTGAAGAATTGTGGGTAATGTAGTGCATAAAGCTGTCCGAAACAGACCATAAAACACCGAGTTTCTCAGAGTCGAAGGGGAAAACACCAATATTGATTCTCAGAGAATCAACCCATTTATGTTATGTAATTTTAAAAAAACACACTGGAGTTTCTGTGTTAAAAAATACGCCGAATATAATTAAAAAAACACTTTACCACTTGCACTTTTTCCCTCCAGGTACCAGGTTCACAGTTATCCAACGGGAGTGGTGCTCACGGCGTCTTTCAGCACCGCGGCCTGATCCAATAGGATTGAATGGATGGCTGGAGCACTTGCTCTGAGCGACACATATCGCCGCGGAGGGGATTGCATTAAAATGAATTGAAATCCCTGTGCGTGGAAGTCTGACGCTGAGGGAGAACTTGAGCATCTGGAAACAACGCGAAAGGGCCCTGACCAAGCGTCGGTATTTTACGCTTAAGGAGTGAGACTGTGTTGGGGTCCACCAGGGTCCACCAGGGACCACCAGGGACCACCAGG
>NW_028220862.1:0-3850 GCF_045865225.1 Trachurus japonicus | reverse complement strand
ATCACCTAAAAATTAACTTGTTTTTAGATCATTTTCACTTGTTTCAAACAAATTTTCACTTGAAATAAGTAGAAAAATCTGCCAGTGAAAGGAAGTTTTTTGTGCTTGTAATAAGGAAGAAAAACTTGCTCCACTGTCACATTTTTCTACTTATTTCAAGTAAAAATATGCTTGAAAGAAGTAAAAAGTGTCTCTACTTTTTAATGTGATGAGTCTTATTTTAGGTAGAATGAGATTTTTTTTTGACTAGAAATGACATTTTGACCAGAAATAAGACAAATATTCTTGGTAACATTTTGAGTTTTTGCAGTGTGACATCCTAAAATCATGAGTTTTGTCAAACAACTCTCCAAAACTCATTTTGGCTTGAAAATGGACTTGTATAATTAATCAATCAATCCATTTCTGATTAACTTTCTGCCAAACAACTGATCGATTGACTGACTAACTGTTAAACTTGTATGTACAGTATGTATATGAAATTACAGTCGACCTTTGGATTCTGTAAAGTGGTTTCCCACACACAAAACAGCAAGCTGCAGTAATAATGCAACAGTTCACCTCTAACTGGATTTACTGGCACTAATATGACACACTGCACCATTAGAGTGGTCTGATAGTCATCTCAGTCTGTGAGCGAGGTGATGCCCCATGGCCACAATAAACTTTTTATCCTCTGCCACCATGGTACTGTAGGTGGTAGAGAGGACATTGAAGCAGTAGAAAGCTGCACACACACATCCCAAAACAAAACTGTGCAGGTGGCCAGATGCTGAGCTAAAAAATGAGAACTGAAAAAGTGTAAACCAAGCGAACGGGATTGCCAATAGTATCATCAAATTTTTTGTTGTTTTGTCTTATAAATTAGGCAAATATTTAACATTCAAAAGTTGATTTAAAGAACATGAATTAAAATCCAGCTCTTGCTCCTTTATTAAAAGGTGGACAGTACAGCGTAGGGATGTCACAATTACTTGTTTTCACAATTAATCGTGGTATTAAACGCCACAATTAATTAATCGTAAAGATTCCTAAATACCGTCACTTTCACAAAAATTTGATGTTGGAATCTTATCGGCAGATGTGCGCCACACTAAAGGTAAATGCACAGATACTGGTCCATTTATCTAACGTAACATTCAATTGGTAGGAATTTAAATGTTAGCGTGTCATTTATAATAAAAAAATAAAAAAAGCAAAACAAAACAAAAAACGATTAAAATAAACACAAACATTTGGTATAGATGACAATTTATGACCTGAATATTTCAAACATTTCCCCTGGGGATTAAAGGACAATTCCAGGTGAATTCAACTCGGGGGTGTATGTTCCTATCATTTTAGGTCTAAAAGAAGGAATCTGAAGATTTTCAGTTTAATCGCTCCTGTTTTGCGGTAGTTGTGTCTGTCCCCGCATCGCCACGGCAGCAATGAATGGGAGTGGATGTAAGTTCTGCTGTTTAGGCTGTTTACAGCCCTCAAAGCCGCAATTTTTTTCCACAGACAGCGTCAGATGGCTACTCAAACATGCACCGAGAAGTTTGTGGGAAAAGCTACCGATTGTGTCATAAACACAGGAATATCAACTCTTTACTTGCTTCAAGTAAAAAAAACTTCTCGGCGCATGTTTGAGTCGCCACCTGACGCTGTCTGTGGAAAAAAATGTACACTTGAAGCAAGTAAAGAGTTGATATTCCTGTGTTTATGACACAAACGGTAGCTCCTACTGCTCCTGAATACACCAGCACTGCAACTTCGGGCTCGCGCGAGACTCCGGGAGACTTTGAATTAGATCTAGTTTTACAAACATGTCGGCTTGCTTGAAGTAAATAAACTTCTCGGTGCATGTTTGAGTTGCCATCTGACGCTGTCTGTGGAAAAAAATTGCGGCTTTGAGGGATGTAAACAGCCTAAACAGCAGAACTTACATCCACTCCCATTCATTGCTGCCGTGGCGATGCGGGGACAGACGCAACTACCACAAAACAGGAGCAATTAAACTGAAAATCTTCAGATTCCTTCTTTTAGACCTAAAATGATATGAAAATACACCCCCCAGTTGAATTCGCCTGGAATTGTCCTTTAAGAATTGGTCATATATTAATAGATACTTGAAATATTTTGTGTAAACAGTGAGTAGTTATATTTTGACTATATTTGATTTTACACATTCATAGTGTTGTGAAATTAATTAATGCAGAATAATCGTGATTATCGTAATACCGTGACTATTTCTATGACAACAATCGTACCAAGAAAATGTATAATCGTGACATCCCTAGTACAGCGCTATCAGGAAATGAGCTTTAGATGTCTTAACTTGACACTGTGGACTGACACTTCCAGCATCTCGATCTTCTGTATGTATTTCACATTTTCCATGAATTCTACTCCGACATCATGGTTTATCTACATAAACTAGTACAGCCAGCCACCCTCCACCCGTCTGCTCCTCATTATAACAGTCATCGGCACTCGGGCCTGTTGACTCTGTGACTGCTGAAACCTACACTGTTGGCTTCACTGGTGTGACGAGCAGAGCAGAGTGAGAGGCATCATTAGCCGCTGACTCCTGTGAAGAATGAGGATATCGCTGAGAAAAGGGAGGAGAGGAGAGGAGAGGAGAGGAGAGCAGTGACTTGTGTGGAAAAAGATCAGAGAGTGGCGACATTGTTTAGCTCTCGACTGAGAATTCAAAGGTTTATTTCTGAGCCACAGCGCAGATCTACAGTACAGTAGTACATAGCTCCTACAGTACAGCATGTAAAAAGCATCCATTTAATGTCTATACCATTTATCCAGGCAGGATTGTGGAGATGGAGCCAATCCCAGCTGACATAGAGAGAGAGTGGTGTACGATGTCTTGGACAGGTCAACAGCCTATCACAGGGCCGACACATAGAGACGAACAACCTCACACACTCACAATCACACCGACAGGCAATTTAGAGTCTCTAATCACCTCAGTGTGCATGTCTTCACTGCAAAAAAACTCAAAATCTTACCAAGAACATTTGTCTTATTTCTAGTCAAAATGTAATTTCTAGTCAAAACAAATCTCATTCTACTTAAAATAAGACTCATCACATAAAAAGTACCTTGTTTTTAGACACTTTTTACTTCTTTCAAGCAGATTTTCACTTGAAATAAGTAGAAAAATCTGACAGTGGGGCAAGTTTTTCTTCCTTATTACAAGCACAAAAATCTTGCTTTCACTGGCAGATTTTTCTACTTATTTCAAGTGAAAATATGTTTGAAACACATGAAAATTATCTAAAAACAAGTTCATTTAAGTGAAAAGAGATTAGTTTTAACTAGAAATGAGACATTTTGACAAGAAATAAGACAACTATTCTTGGAAAGATTTTGAGTTTTTGCAGTGTTTGGTTTGTGGAAGGAAGTCAGAGAACAAGGAGGAAAACCCACACAAGACATGAGGGGAATATGCAAACTCCACTCAGAAAGGCTGCATACTGTACCGGGAATTGAACCCAGAGCTGACAGTGTTAATTAAAGGGATAGTTCACCCAAAATTCAAATTTCTCAACTCACTATCTACTCACCCTCATGTCGACTAAGGGCTGGGAGAAGTTTCAGAGTCCTCCGTGCCTTCTCGGAGTGACGGGGGGATCCGCGCAGTAGTATTTGTCCATATAATGGTTGTGAATGGATACCACTTTTCTTCGTCCAAAAAGACACACCAAAAACCATCCAAATACCTCCATACTGCTCGTCTGTAATGTCCCTCTTCTATTGAAGCCCCAACATGAGAAATTGTTCCGCCGGTATTTGCACTGACACAGGAAGAGCAGTGAACTGAGACACTGGGAGCTTCCGCTACAAACAAGCT
>NW_028220861.1:22500-46608 GCF_045865225.1 Trachurus japonicus | reverse complement strand
TGTTAAAAATGTCAAATCAATCCTTGAAACTCCTTGTTTTGTTTATGTAAGATTTACTACATGTATATGTTTTTTTGTTTTGTTTTGTTTTGTTTTGTTTTGTTTTGTTTTGTTTTGTTTTGTTTTGTTTTGTTTTGTTTGCTTGTTTACTAACGAAAGGCATGGCTATGCAACAAGGCGTGCATTGAGTGCTCATTTTACCCTGCCTCTACCAAGAACTGAGGCACTTAGGAGAACTGTAATGTACAGAGCAGTGACATATTGGAATAGGCTCCCACCATATTACCAACATTGAAAATAAATGGAGATTCAAAAAGAAAATAAAAGAGGCCATTATTAGTAAAGAACTTACATTTGTTTAAGGTTTTGAAAAGTCAAAGTTGGTTTGTATTTGTAAAATATTTTTTATTCTTATTATTTTTGTTTTATTTTGTTGTTTGTCATTTATCTAATTCTGTAAGTTATTGTATTATGTTTTGATTGTCACATATGAGTGTCTGGACCCCAGGAAAAATAGTCCTTACCGAGGTGAGGACTAATGGGGATCCATAATAAAACTAAACTAAACTTCTGTTTTTTCAATACTCTTTTCCTCTTTATTATTAGCTTATTACATCTGTTGCTGTAAGTAATTGTTGTAACTGTCTTGTAGATATTTGTGCAGGCCTTGTCTTGGACAGAGCCATATATATAGAAATATCAATCGCTCTGGCTATGCCCAAGACCAGAGCGATGGCTCTGGGAATAGCCTACTACCTGGGTTGGGGGAGGGTTGGGGCAGATACAGTTGCCATTGTTCTCTGTACTGGGTCATCCTGAACACATAATGTCTGCCTCTATTAACACGGAAAAGAACAATAAATAGTTGATCACACAAAAAAAATCAATACTTATTCTCTTTCATACTGTATGTTATGCTATGTTATGTTAATAATACATTTTATTTGTATAGCACTTTTCAAAGTACTAAAAGTCGCTTTACACGGTAAAATAGTACAGCATCAGAATCAGAATCTGAATACTTTATAATATTATATATAGCTTAATAAAGCATAACTTTATCATATTAAATATAGCATAAAATAACACAATATGGAGAAGGCTTTGTCCCCGCAGGTTGGTCATGCATGTTAAACTTTCTTTCCATATACAAGACACACAATACAAAAACAGACAACACAATACTAGAATATGATGAAAGCTAAAAGTTCATATTTAATATCATTCATAAAATCATTCATAAAATAATAATTACTAAACGGATAAAAAAAAAGAGGCATCTGTGCCAATGTTTTCCAGCACAGTGACTGGTATCTGATACTTGATGTCAAACTTAAAATTAGTTTGTTCTCTGTGGCGTCAAGTCTACACATAAAACTATACATCAGGTTTCTTTAACATGTGCATTTACAAACAATACGTTTGCACTGAGCCATCTAGGTTGCTTTGATAATATTCTTAGGGCATCATTATAAGCAACCTGGAGTCTCTGCATGCTTGCTTTCTTGTAATTTATCCACAGGTGTGCAGTGGACAAGGGTGTTACAGGTGATACATTCCCTTTACATTTTAAACAATATAATATTTACATTTTCAAACTGACAGAAAAGGAAAAGGACATGCAGCAAAGATTTGGGCCCCCTGCATACCTATAGTAGCCCCCTCTTTGGAAACTATCACAGCTTGTAATTATATCTTGTCTGATACCTTGGTCAAAATTATCTGAGAGCTCAAGTTTCCGGGGTTTCCCATTCTTTTGCAAGGTGCTGCTTTGTTTCCCCTTTTCACTTGAAAGTTGTAGAAAACAAAAGTAACACACTAATATTGCTTTAAATATTGCACAAGGTATGCTTTTGGAGATCATTTTCCACTTCACATTAAGTGGCTGTAATAGAGGGCCCAAAAAAAATAAAAAGGGCTCCATAGAGGCTTGGGTCTCACCCATAGACTGATCTCACCTGCACATCCTGTTTACTGTATTTTGATTATTTTTGCTTGCTTGATTATAATACTGCAGCTATAATAATAAAAAGATTTTTTTTTTTAATTAATAAATCAAACGGGGGGCGGGGGAAGAGGCAGGGGAGTAGTCTACTACTTCATACCACCGTCCGTGGCTGCTGCAACAGGAGGAGCTGGGTCTCCCCGTCCCCGGCTGGAGGACCGAGCCTTCAGGGACAGCAGACCGACCGGAAGTGCCGCTCCGCTCTTGGCGGAGGAAGCTGCCGTTGTTGACTCTTCACAGGCAACAATGGCGACCGAAGTGAGGGGGGAGCTTGCACAGCTGATGAACTCAAGTGGATCTCATAAAGATCTCGCCGCCAAGTATGTAACATTAATTGTACAGTAATAATTTTACTCTTTATTTTTAACAACAGCCACTCCCTCATTTAAAC
Source organism: Trachurus japonicus (assembly GCF_045865225.1). Lineage (NCBI taxonomy): Eukaryota > Metazoa > Chordata > Actinopteri > Carangiformes > Carangidae > Trachurus > Trachurus japonicus. The sequence continues at coordinate 44,212 of NW_028220861.1, read as the reverse complement.
GCCGGTATATTAGCGCTGCTGTTGGTAGCAGCGAGATAGCAAGGATGGACTAAGCTAAGCTAACGTTAGCCTAGCTACATTAGCTAATCGGTTAACGTGACACCGGTGGAAACAAACCGTGAATGTCCGTCAAAAAGCACGTTATTGAATAAAACTTAAAGTCTAGCATTGATAATGGTATTAGATTAAATCATGTTAGCGTTTAGAAGCTACTGTTTGTATGGCTTTCTGGTTAAACAGTTGATGCTAACTCACCATAGCTCTGAAGGAGATTGTTTGTTTATTTTTGTGCCAGACACCAAATCCACCTTTAAAACAAACGGCACATGTCAAAGTGGTGCTGGGAAAGAAATATGCAACTGTTAAAAATATATGTATATATATATATTTGTATAGTCATAGACACTGCACCTGTTTTAAATGGTATGCTACAGCTGCAAATTGCTGTCATTTGCCAGTACTAATACCTGGATGAGCCAGATCAATGACGAGCACAGGTTAGTGTAGGGAAATAGATAGATAGTAGATATTAATAGATACCATGTAGCTGCAGTAGGGGTCAATAGAGCTGTGAAAGTGTGTGGCCAAGGAAGTAAAGCTTTTTATATTATTTTTCTCTTTGGTGATACATTGCTGATAAAACTACCCCAAACCCTAACTCCCTGAGACTCAGATCAAAAAATGTTCAACTTCAAACATATTGTACTATGTTGTAATGTATATTTCACATAACTATAACTCATTATCACCATAGCTCTAAAGAAGATTGTTCGTTTTTGTGCCACTCGGTGCAGGTGATGACTGTTCAGAATTTCTTTCTAGTCCAAAAACACATGCATGTCTACTCTTCACACTGCAAACTGATTATTGTAAAAGTGATATTCCAACTGCATTGGATTATTTAAACTCTCAGACGATGCAACATCATATAGACTATCATATCACACTTTCACAGCCTCAGCTATGCTAATGCCCATTTATTGTGTGAAAAAGCGGTGTTGTTTCTAACCTGTCAAATCTTTTGCAGATATCGACAAATTTTGGAGAAGGCCATTCATTTTACAGATGCAGATCAGCTGGAATCCTTGAAGGCTTTTGTTGAAGCAAGTATGCTGTGCTTATGATCTTTTAATGTGATCATCATTATTGTCCACATGTGGTCGCATTCAGTTTGTCTTGATGAAATGTTTCCGTCTGGTCTTTCGCAGTGGTCAATGAAAATGTCAGTCTTGTCATCTCGAGACAGCTGCTCACCGACTTCTGCACGCACCTACCCAACCTGCCCGACGCCACAGCCAAAGCAGTGTATCACTTCACCTTGGAAAAGATTCAGCCGAGGGTCATCTCTTTCGAGGAGCAGGTAAATGCCCAGACACACCGTTAGCGCTACTGTGAGAATTTGTTGTTTATCATCCAGTCAATTAAATGCTTTTGTACATCTGCAGGTAGCTTCAATCAGACAGCACTTAGCAACCATTTATGAGAAGGAGGGAGACTGGAGGAACGCCGCCCAAGTTTTAGTTGGTATTCCCCTGGAAACAGGACAAAAGTAAATAAGCTACTGGCACAAATACGGTATGATCTTTTTATGTTTCGGATAATCCCATGTCTAAACTCCTCTATGTGTGTCTCTTTAGGCAATACAATGTCGACTATAAATTGGATACATATCTGAAAATTGCCCGTCTTTACTTGGAGGATGATGATCCAGTGCAGGCAGAAGCGTACATCAACAGAGCCTCGTTGCTTCAGAATGAGTCGTCTAATGAACAGCTGCAGATCCACTATAAGGTACACGATCCCTTCACGTGTTTTTGGAAAGAACTGCTGGACCCAAACTTTACATAAAACCCTGCAGCAAATAATGCCCAAAGTTATTTAGATGTTTCTCTTATGATGATTATCTTCTCAGGTGTGCTATGCAAGAGTCCTAGACTTCAGGAGGAAGTTCATTGAAGCTGCGCAGAGATATAACGAGCTCTCTTACAAGTCTATCGTACATGAGAGCGAACGTCTGGAAGCCCTGAAACACGCCCTTAACTGCACCATACTGGCTTCTGCAGGTACCGCCGCCAAGACTGTTGTTGTTAGGATCACATTCTCATAAAAATACTGTACTATCGGTTGTTTTTACCACATATCTTGTGCCAAATCCATTCTGTGTCTTCTGTTTCAGGCCAGCAGCGTTCCCGTATGTTGGCCACTCTCTTTAAGGACGAGCGCTGTCAGCAGCTGGCCGCCTACGGTATCCTAGAGAAGATGTATCTGGACCGAATTATCAGGGGAAACCAGCTGCAGGAGTTTGCTGCCATGCTAATGCCGCACCAAAAGGCCACCACTGCGGATGGTGAGTGGACACAAGACTTCACAAGTAATTGGCGCCTTTTTTGGTCACTATCTGTGTCAATAATGTGCAAATAACTCAACTGGGTTTAAACATCTGAACGCATGTTGGCTCCAGATGTTTTACATTATAGAACCTAAACGTATTCATGTTGAAATAAACATAACCAGCCTAAGTAGCTGATATGATTTACCGTTGTGAGCTTGAACTGTACTTCTCCAAAACATATTTATGGAGTTTATGTTAATTGTGGGACTTAAACCTTTGCAAAGTTTGGAGGATCAGATGCCAGAGGAGAAGTCAGTTAGATAGTTAGTCCACATTGGTACGAAAGTGTGGCACAGTTGATATTGTCATTTCACTTCACTTTATTAATTTTTTACCTTGAAGGGCAGTTTGGTTTGCAGCAGACACACATTTGACAGTCACATTCGGAAAAAAACAAAAGACATACATGATAAAACATACAGGATGTGAGCAGCAAGGTACAGCAGATACACCAAGTGTTACTGTACAACATTAAAGTGCCTATAGAATAAGTAATAATAAATAGTAACAAGTACAAGTGTGTTCCTTCTTTCTGTAGTTTCATTAAAAATTGTTTTATCAGTAGGTATTTGATGTTTTTTGAATGTTTTTCTGGTTTTAAACATTTTCTGTCTGTCTGTCCGTCACACTCTTCTGTCCCAGGCTCCAGTATACTTGACAGAGCAGTCATTGAACACAACCTCCTGTCTGCTAGTAAACTGTACAACAACATCACATTTGAAGAACTAGGAGCCTTGTTGGAAATCCCTCCGGCGAAGGTGAGACGTGCGTCCAGGCTGGTTTCCTGCTCCTAATAGGAATTCAGATGCTGCAGAATATTTTTTTAATTGACACAAATGTATTTTCTGTTGTACGTGGAGATCCTAATGTCTGTTTTTCTGTCTTTAGGCTGAGAAAATTGCTTCTCAGATGATCACTGAGGGGCGCATGAACGGCTTCATTGATCAGATAGACGGCATTGTACACTTTGAGAGTGAGTGATGACAGCCAGTGTGTTTCTATGTTGCATAGAGAACAGTACAGTCATGACATTTCCATTAACCAGAAAGAAAATGTTAATTGTTTATTTTAAAGGGGTAGTTCAGCATTTTGACAAACTGGGCCATTGCCATAATCCCTATACAGTAGTTTTAGGAGTAGGTCCGTTACTTTTAATTGTCGGTGCAAGCTATTTTTTAGAACGGCGGAGCAGAGCCGTGAGCTGCTCAGAGCTACGCTACGGAGGCTAATGGGATTTCTTGGTTTCCCTCATCAAACTCATCAAATACACAATCCAACAACTCCTAAACGCTCTGGTGGACAAGTTGTGACCTGCACATTCACCACGCTATGAGATAATAACAGAATGTTATGAGACAGAGTTGTTTTCGATTCAAAAGCAGAGACTGCTTGCCCAAAAACTGTCCCTGACAGGAACGTGCATCAGCGGTTTTGCATGAATTTACCTAGAAAACAACTCTGTCCCGTAACATTCTGTTATTATCTCATAGCGTGGTGAATGTGCAGGTCACAACTTGTCCACCAGAGCATTTCGGAGTTGTTGGATTGTGTATTTGATAAGTTTGAGGGAAACCAAGAAATCCCATTAGCCTCCGTAGTGTAGCTCTGAGCAGCTCGCGGGCGGCCCTGCTCCGCCGTTCTAAAAATAGCCTGCACCGATAATTAAAGGTAACGAACCTTTTCCTAAAACTATAGGGATTATCGCAATGGGCCAATTTACCAAAATGTTGAACTATCCCTTTAAAGTGACAGGTAAAATCCATTAAATCCCATTACAAATGCACAAATACTCACCATTTGTTTGTTTTACTGTTGAGTTGAACTCTGTCATTTTAATAACATCTGTAGTAGGAATGTGATAGGGGTCATGTGCAGACTGACTGTAGGTCTATGTGCAGCCAGTAGGGAGCAGCATCTTCAAACATTAGAGATCCCTGCTTATTGACAGGTGCAGTGTTTGAGTCAGAGAAGGCAAAAGCCTCATTTAAGTCGCATGGCTTGTTGAAATGTTGTGACATGGATGCGTGTTTGATTTCCTCTTTATCTATCTTCGGCAGCGCGTGAACCCCTTCCTACCTGGGACAAACAGATCCAGTCTCTGTGTTTCCAAGTCAACAACCTCCTAGAAAAGATCCGCACGGCTGCTCCAGAGTGGGCCGCACAAGCTATGGAAACCCAGATGACCCAGTAAACATCTCCACCCGACCCCGCCCCACCCAAAAAAGACAAAAAAAAAAAAGACAAAACAACCTAAACTGCTTCCTCATCCCATCCCAACTTTTGCCTCAACAACGTCACCACTTGACACTTGAGAACCCTCTGGTACCACCATCACTCATCATTTGATGTTTGTCTTTCTTTGCTAAAATTTTCAGAGAGCACCATTTTATAACTGTCCCCCACGGGAATAATACTTCAATGTTTCTCAATATTTCAGATCTGTGTCTGGCATAGATGTTATCACAGGAGGGGAATGGTGTAACCTTTGGGTGTAACGCTGGATGCGATTCCTCAGATAGTTGTCGTGTCATGTCATCGGGTCAAAAAGAAGTGAAAGGTTTTACCAATTGTTTTGTTTAAAACTTTTGCTCTCGTGTTTTTCAGCTCTCGAAAACGAAACAGTTGTTGTGGTTTTTTGATTTCTTGCGACATGTACACCTCTCGGTTCTCCCTCATGACATTTCTGCAAAAAGAATTAAATTCGCAGCTGAGAGAAATTGTTTGGCATCATGGTCGTGTTATTTAAGTTTATGTTCTCCTTCAGTGAAATGTTTTAAAGGAGCTATTTGTAAGTTTATTCACCCATAGCTGCTGTCGAAGGTGGAGGTCAACAACATATGATACGGTACGGTATCATACAATGCCTTTATTGTCACTGTGTTTGGAATACAATGAAATTGCATCTGCCCATCGTAGTGGTATTTAAACATTAACACATACGGCACATCAGAAACAACAATGTCAACTCTCTCCTCATGTAAAGTTAGTATGCTAACCAGCTAGCCCCAGTCTGTCTGCTCGTAAGACATACTATAGCACCAAGTAGAGGGTGTTTTATAGCCTCTTGTAAGAGCAAAAATGTTGGCCACACCTGATCTCGGCAAGAAATCAAAACTTACAAAAAGCACCTTTAAAAAAAGAAGAAAAAAAATCTGCTTTTCTATGTCATAAGACGTTATTTCTCTGAGTTTCTCTTTCAGCAGCTTTCACAGCAACATCCTCTTTTAGCAACCAGGTCAGGATGATGTTGCTGTTTCTCTGAGGCGAGGATGATATGAAGCATTTTCCTCAGAGTACTGCATGATACAGACGGAGAATAATAAACGTAAGTGAGAGTAGTTGTACAATTTACCTGGTATCTTTGTAAATTGCAACCGTTGTCACTGAGATATAAGTGTCACAACAACAACAACAACACATTGGCTCAACACAGCAATTCACACAGACATGTTGCATGAATTCAGTCACTTATCAGTACAATACAAGCGTTATATCAAAGACAGTGTATGCTCTTATTTTTCCCTTTTTGTACACTGGAGAATGTAGAGAGTCTTATGTTGCTTTCTCTCTCTTAACTTCTCAGGAAAAAGCAGTTACTCATAATTTCAGTGATATTTACGCTACACTGATGAACCAGCCTAACCCTGCCCTGAGGCGACATCTAAATGTGGTGCAGCCACTATAAATGTCAAGAGAAATGCCTCTGTGTGTGTGTGTGTGTGCTGTGAAAGGTTTAGTCCCTAATCTAAATAGTTTATTATTAAATTATATTAAATTAGAAAGCGCAAATCATGTCCCTGATTAAATTCATTGATTAATATTGTCTAGTCTAACGGCTCTCAAATTAAATCCTTGATAGGAATATTATATAAATATTTGAAAAATCTCACAGCATTACCATTATAATCCACAAACCTAAAAGTCAGTGAACCGCCATGAACCTTATAATAAAACATAATAAATATATACACACACATAAGATCTTAATGTAGTGCAGCCATTATTAGTGTCTAGAGAAACACCTGTGTGTGTTTGTTCAGTTCCTAATCTAAATACTTTATTATGCGTGAACAGACACTGATTAAATGGATGCACAACTAAAAGAATATGGAAAAGAAATCACTCTATTCATTCCTAAATGAAATCCTTTATATAAAACAGTATGGGAGATGTCACAGCTTTAGTTTTGCTGTTACATAACATAAATATATACTATTCACTTTGACACAGGAGACTTTACAACTAACAAAAATACTTTAAAGATGATTTGGCTTGAAACCTACAAAGCAAACTATGCAGCAGGGATCATTGCTGGCTACTTCATGGATGCTTCATGGTGTTTTTTCAGAGTACCGGGCCGGGACAAACACCGTGACCTTCAGTCCAACTACTGGAAAACCAGCGCATTGAACGAAAGACGGCTGTGTGACAAACCAAGAGAGAAGATTTCTCCAGACAATTCAGGTATGGAAACATGTAATGGGAGGTTAAGGAGCCACAACATGACACGATTTATGATTGAATGCTGTTTTAATTAGTCATATTTTATTATTATTATTGTCGTTATTAATCAAACCCTTGACATTAAGATCAACAGTCACGTATCATACAGACAGACACGTGATAATTTCTCTCTATGAACATTACTTTTGTGGCAGAATCTCTGTAAATAAGAAAAGAGGCAGCCACTGCTCTGAATAATCACTCAATTTTCTTTGTGAGAATCCAATTTAGCAGGAAGCTGAATCCTTATATTTAAGTTCTTTATTGAGTGGGGGAAAAAAAACATAAAATATGCAAGTGTTGTTGTTTGAATATTGTTTTTAAAATACTTCCTTTCGGTTTGTACCACATAAATGTACTTTATTTCCTGCTCTATGAACAATACTGACATTTAGGAGCTGTCAACCTGTTTGCATGTGTGTGTGTTTTCATCTAGAGGATGAAATTCCATGAAAAGGTGCATCTCTGAGACACATGGGGAGTGTCTTTCGGATTTGAATGTGTCAGAGATGCAGGAGGCATAATTATTTCCACACCCAGAAGCAGAAATTTATAATGGTTATATATGTCCTTAAAAGAAATTTGGCTCGATAGATAGATAGATTAAAGATCCCATACTCTTTTTACTCAATTTCACTCAGCTGTCAGACATCCAACTAAACTGTATTCGAAATGTATTGCCCCAAACTGATCCGTGGTCCTGAATGTCGGCTGTCTAAAAGTCGCTCAAATGAGCTCTACTGAGAACAAGCTGTTTCTGTGCCTGCACCTTTAAGTAACATGGTTACTGTACACGGCAAAGATTATTACCACTTTATGACTTAAAATTGGTCGGTATTTCATCAATTTAGCTCAGGAGTTTCTTGCTGTGCACTGCAGCCATAGAAATAGACGTGGTAGGCGTTTTATCGCGCTGAGGGGCCGGCCTCACTCCCGTCGTGACATCACCACAGGAGCTGAGTCTGAACAGCCTGTAGCCTATGAGCACCGTTTTACCAGTCGGTGGGCTGCAGAGTTGATGCAGGACCCGTTTGCTTTCCTCATTCTAGGAGTTGGTAGGCTCAGGGAGGATCAGTTTATGTAGGATGTAGAGACCAGAAAAAAACAGTTTTTCATAATATGGGACCTTTAATAGATCAGGTGAGTGAGGACATCCTTACTGTCCGGTACGTGACCTATGACTAAAAGAAAACTTGAAACCGACCTGGTGGTGGAGCAGGTCTTTCCTGTGAACCAGTCTGATCCAGTGCCAAGAGAGATGCCATACTATCAAAGCAGGCATGCATTTACACATTTAATATTATGCTTTCCCAGGTTATCTTTGTACTTTTGTAAGTGGTTTTATGATCGTGCGGCTACAGTCCCTCTCAGGTGCAGTTAAGTGTGTTACTCCACTGTTCACATCACAAAAGCAGACTCTTAAATCAGTGGTGAGCAAGTTCTTTCTCAAGAGTTGCTCAATGTTATCTGATTTAATCAGTCACCACAGTGATTTACTTTGTGTGTTGCAAATTTCATGGCAATCTTTCAGACAAGTTGTTGAAATATTCCACTAAAAACTAGTGTTGTAGTCAAGAAAAACCACCAAACCCAAGACCGAGAGCAAACCAATGCAAGACCATTACTGTATTCTGTACCAGTACTTTTATTGATCATGTGGATTCGTATTTACATTATTCCTCAGCTAAAAAGAAGAGATGATTTTATATCAAGTCTATTCCATATTTAATTGAAACTAAGTTTGGATTGAACAGAAGAACACAAGCATATACTTTTGTAGAACAATTTGAATCATCTTAAATGTATTGAATTACATTACATAAACCAAAGTGAGTGACAGAGAGACATTTCCAGATTAAAAAACCATTTAACCATAAACTGAAAATGATGATCCAGCATTTAAAATCATTTCTTGTGTCACCGCAGTATCTAGAGGGAGGCATAAAGCAAACATGAGATTTCCCATCATTTCAACATCTTTATAACATATAAAGTCACTACCTGTTGATACACACACTACTCACAAAAGGTTAGGGCTATTCCACTTTCAGGTGAAAAAAAATGTAAAATGTTCATGCTAGAGTGATATTATATCATGAAAGTAGGGCATTTAGGTAGAAGTATGCCACGGCAATTTCTTCATTGAAACTAAAGCTAACAACAGTGGTGGGTATACAACAAAACAACAAATGTCATTGCGTCAATAAGTTAATCACTTTGTTAGAGAACAGCATGTTATGTTATAAGCACTGAAAGACTGAACAGTCGGACATGTACGTTCAAAAGTTTAGAGAAGGTCAAATTAAGTTTGCCTGGAAGGGTTATAGTGGATTTTAGGTGCAAAAATATGTCAAATATCCGTAACTTTTTGTTGAGTAGTGCGTATGAGCTGTTGCAAGATGCTTACCGGTCTAGAAAACGCCCTGCTCCTTTCTGCGGTCGATGTCTCTCTTCAGTTGGCAGGTTGCACACCAGGGGCAAAACATGGTTGTAATGAAATCGTTACACATTGACCCCTAGACAATAAAAGGAAAAGTTTATGAAGGGTGTCTGTTGCTATGGCATTGATGGCAATAAAAATAGGCCACATGACACGTACACAATTATGCACTCCTGTGTAGATGGCGCATTATAATTTTTTCCCTTTCTGACGTTATAAACCAACTGTGAGCTTTATATGTCACAATTTAAATGCAGGACTCATTTCAATATTAACATTTGCTTTAATGGATTTTGTCATAAACTAGTTGCACTGATTAAATCTTTGGCCAGATCACTGTCGCTTTTTTCCCCTGTTCTTTTTGTTTGATTTGCTCTGTTGTTCCAGGTTCCTGTTTATTTGCTATTTGTTTTTGTAATTTGTCATTGTTGTGTCAGTGATGGTGTTAGTGGATGTAATTGTGATTTTTTTTTCTTACTTTCTGTAAAAAACAAAAAAGGAAAGGAATAACTGTGGACTGATGATTTTTCTGTTAATTGATTGGTTTCCCAATATACATATTTGAAATAAGAAATCTTTGGCCAGATGATGATGCTAATCAGAGGTTCAATAACTAGGATTTTATGCTCTAAAATTTCTTACCAATCCTTCCCACAGCCGTCAACGTATTTTAGCCTGGACTGAATCGAAAGTCCAGTGCACTCAGCTGCAAATGTCACCTATGTTTTGTGAATACAGTACAACAGGGAGTCCGCCCTGCAAAACCTGAAAACTTACCCTGATGTTGTATTTGGTCCGGTAGACGCTGCGGATGGGCATGCCCAAACCACACAGGCAGCACTCATCCATGGCACTGGCAATGGAGCATCCCATGCACATGTAGCAGAAGAGACCATAGCAACCTGGGGGTGCAGAGAGGCGAGAGAAATGCACGAAGATGAGAACACACACATGTACACTGCAAAAACTCAAAATCTTACCAAGAATATTTGTCTCATTTCAAGTCAAAAATGTCATTTCTAGTCAAAACTGATCTCATTCTACTTAAAATAAGACTCATCACATTAAAAGCAGCTTGTTTTTAGACACTTTTTACTTCTTTCAAGCAGATTTTCACTTGAAATAAGTAGAAAAATCTGACAGTGGAGCAAGTTTTTCTTTCTTATTACAAGCACAAAAAACTTGCTTTCACTGGCAGATTTTTATACTTATTTCAAGTGAAAATTTGTTTGAAACAAGTGAAAATGATCTAAAAACAAGTTAATTTTTAGGTGATGAGTCTTAGTTTAAGTGAAAAGAGATTAGTTTTGACTAGAAATTAGACATTTTGACAAGAAATAAGACAAATATTCTTGGAAAGATTTTGAGTTTTTGCAGTGTAAGTTCAGTTATTAAAAAACAACAACAAGATTCTGCTAAAAGATTTCTTTGAGGAGACGGTGACAACTCACAGGTCCCACAGTCGTCGCAGAAATCACACAGACCGGTCTGGAAGTCAGAGGGCGCGAAACTGCCTGGTTGTCTTGTCACAGCCATGATCAGGATGAAACACTTTCCTCTGTGGGATGAAAAGTGTCACTTGACATTTAAATGCTGAGATAACTATAAACATAAGTAACTTAGGCTATGTCAGTGTTTGGTTTTACGACAATTTGCTTCATGTATCGCGCTGCTGTACAGCTCCATGGTAACATTTATTACAAACACATAACGACAACTCCACATAACGGTTAAACCTAAACGTTAGGCTAATTAATTTCACTCGCACGTACGGAAAAAACAACGGTTCAAAACAAGTAATTTACGGTAAGACTACCATCCGCACACATTTAACAAGTTACACAACTAAGATAAACAACAAACAGTACTCTTTTGATCCTTTTTTTTCTATTTTCTTTTCTTTTTTACCTGTGATAGGGCGGGGACAACTTGCTTCATGTACGTTATGTCGCAGCTGTAAGTTACAGCTCCATGGTAACAGAAGCCCACACTGCCTCGCGCCCCACAAGAAACTCACAGTAACATTCCAAAATAACAGTAGGCTACGACCCTTAATAATAATATTTAGCCACTAGTGCACCCGTTAAACTTGTTAGGAGATCAAATCTTACCAGACAGTTGAAGAGTTGAAGGTCGGTGAAGCTGCAGCAGAGGTTCCAAGAAGACAAAATGGGAACAGGAAGGATGATCAGTCTTTACTGATCAAAGCCATTGCACAATAGATGTTATCGCTCTTTATGTTCCTGAAAACCATAATTGTACCGATGCCCAACCCATAAAGCCACTGCAACACATAGGCCTACAACTTCTCCTTACAACTGCTGCTGCGTTTTCAGGAACACATTCATAACTTTATCGTTTTGGGAAATGTTTAACAGACAAATGTGAACTAGATTAAAGTAGTTTTGCTTATTAAATAACACCTTACATAATGTACAGTGCCCAAAAAGGATTGTTTGGTTGATGAACTTTCCTGTTAAAGGTCTACGATAAACAACGATTAACGATAACTTAGCACTTTAATTTGGGTTAGGCTAATTAATGATTGATTAGTCTGTTCATGCAGATCCATTTTTAGAACCATGCTCAGCTATTTAGCATAAAATATTAGTTAAAATATACATGTAAAATATTGTCATTTACATCAAAGAAAAAGTCTTCTTCATTTCAATTTTTCTTATTCAGTTTCATTTTGGTGTGTTAAAGTAGGCTAATTGAGCTCATTCAGCCCAACTCAAAAGAGCAGTGGTGGAAAATAACTATTCTGAGGTACATTATTTTTTATATAACTTGAGTATTCACATGTTCAACAACTAATTTAAAATCACACAAAGTTAGAGATATTTGGCTTTTGGATGAAATTTCAGAATGCACCTAAAATGCGCTATAATCTTTACAGGTGAACTTATTTGACCTTCTCTAAACTTTTGAATGCACATGTTCGTAGTTTTACTAGTTTTACTATAGGACCTGAACACTCCCTGCACTGCTGAACAAATACGGGAAGTGGAAAATGTTTTATTATGCAATAAACTAACCTAACCCTATCTGACCTCAGGGCTGTATCGCTCATAATCCTTCCTCAATAATTTCACCTGAACTGAAAGTTAAAGACATAAAGGACATAAGATGTTTTTATATCTTACTGTTTTTACTTGTGGGAAATTCACTTACAACAGTAGCATAGAAGTACAGGATAAGCAAATAAGTAAGGAATAAAAATATATAAAGACTTCACTATGTATAAAATTTTATACTGTTATTTACAAAAAAATATTTAGAGAATATAGAGAAAAAACAATATACATATTGCTTGATTAGAAATAATGCACAGTGTGGGTGGACAGGAATACAAGTAAAGCACAGTTTATGAACTGAGCAAGGTAAATTACACATGGATAAATTATGTAAAACAAAAATACATACTGTTATTTACAAAAGAAATATTTAAATAGAGAGAAAAAACTATACATATTGCTTGATTATAATAATGCACAGTGTGGGTGGGCAGGAATAAAATATACATGTAAAATATTGTCATTTACATCAAAGTCTTCATTTTCTTCATTTCAGTTTTTCTTATTCACTTTTATTTTGGCGGGTTAAAGTAATTGAGCTCATTCAATACAAGTAAATGTTTACAGAGAACTGAGCAAGGTAAAATACACAAGGATAAATTACAACTGGGTGAGGTAATGGCGTGTAATTTAAAAAAAAAAGGCTTGTGCAAAGGTGGCAGATCAGTAGTGCAATAATGTCAAGAATAAATAGAGTGAGCGCAGGTTATTACTGTATCAGACTGGTGAAAGAGCAGAGTGCACACAGTTAAATATAATGTTATAATGTGGAGATTATTTTTCTTTCAAAAACAAAACAAAACAAAACAAAACAAAAGAAGAATTGAAAAAGCTTTACCATAAGCTCTACAGTGCTGCTGTGCTCCTGTCAGACACACGGTGGCGCTGCTCCCCCATCATGTGGCTGCCACCTACCTCAGGCTGTGCAGGCAGGAGAGAGCACAAAATAACAGTACGACCGTTAATAATAATATTAAACCACTAAAGTAAAAACAAAACAAATGAACACACTAACACCAATAACACAACAGGTGTTTTTGTTAGTTTGTTTTAAATCCAGTTTTACGTCTCCTACAAGTAAGTTACACCCGTTAAACTTGTTAGGAGATCAAATCTTACCAGACAGTTGAAGAGCTGAAGGTCGGTGAAGCTGCAGCAGAGGTTCCAAGAAGACAAAATGGGAACAGGAAGGATGATCAGTCTTTACTGATCAAAGCAATTGCACAATAGATGTTATTGCTCTTTATGTTCCTGAAAACTATAATTGTACCGATGCCCAACCCATAAACCCACTGCAACACATAGGCCTACAACTTCTCCTTACAACTGCTGCTGCGTTTTCAGGAACACATTCATAACTTTATCGTTTTGGGAAATGTTTAACAGACAAATGTGAACTAGATTAAAGTAGTTTTCAGGGATGCAAACAGCGCGCCGAAAAGCGAAACTCGCTTTTTTCATGACCAATTAGGTGACTTGTGTGAATCGTTCAGATCCGAAGAGTTTTTGTTTTGAGGGGGGGGGGGTCTCAGCGTCTCAGCTCGGGTCAGTAAAATGTTTTTCTAACAGGCTGACAGTGACAATCACGTGAGGCGAACTCATTCATGGTCTCTGATTATACTGATAACAGCCGTCCTCCAATGTAGACGCGCGACATGCACGCACGTTACCCAAAGCGGTGACGCCGTTTTTTCCCCCCGTGCACGTCCGCGGCGCACAGCTCCACGGACGTGCACGGTTCCCTACGTTGCTGTGTCAGGCAGGTGTTTCCACGGAGCTCTGCCCCGTTTCAGAGGTGCAGGAAGCCCTAAGTGGAAAGACGTCGCCTCCGCCATGTAGAATGTGTTCAATTAAAGTGAAACTAACACATTATATAGGCCTATATGTCCATTACACACCGAATGGGATGTTAAATCCCATGTCTTTATTTCTTCAGTTTATTTTAATAGTAATAATTATGACTAACATTCAGTGAAGACCTAAAAATCAGTATCTCCAAAATTGAAATATTGCAATGGTTTTTATTTTTTTAAAGCATTTTTAATATAGAAATGTTGGCCTTCTGAAAACTGTCCATCTATATGCACTCAATACTTGGTTGGGGTTGAACTACTGGAAATTGACTTTTCTGTGATATTGTTAATGGTGAGCCCCCCCCCCCGCCAGACAATACCTCTCTTTTTTGGTCCTGACCCGTTTGCATCCCTGTATATGTGTGTGTGTGTGTGTGTGTGTGTGTGTGTGTGTGTAGTTGTTGTACACAGGAGACTTCTCCCGTCAGGAGGACAGACACTTGATGGCGGCGGAGATCCCCAGCGTCAAACCAGACATCCTCATCACCGTGAGTGGAGCCGTTCAACCTGTTCAATCTTTATTTAAACACAGAGCACAGACACTTAACATTGAACCTGTGTGTGTGTGTTTGTTGTGTGTGTGTGTGTGTGTGTGTGTGTCAGGAGTCGACCTACGGGACTCACATCCACGAGAAGCGGGAGGAGCGAGAGGCTCGGTTCTGCAACACGGTCCACGACATCGTCAACAGAGAAGGTCGATGTCTGATCCCCGTGTTCGCTCTGGGCCGAGCGCAGGAGCTGCTGCTCATCCTCGGTGAGACCACGGCAACAACGATGCCATGACGACACACGGCGACCTAAGAGTGGCGCTTTCCCTTCAGCTGAGGGAAAAATAAATTCAGGCTTCAAGTTTTATTTACAAGATTAAACTAAGGGACGTGTTTCTGTCTATGGATCACACAGAAACATTTTCATTCACCATACACACTCGTTAAAGCCCCAGTGTGTAACTTATTTGGCTTTTTAGTAGCAAAAATCAAATATTGCTTTCATAAATACGTATTTCACTGAAGTCGAATCACACCCGCATACAAATGAAAGCTTTCTGGTACCTTAGAATGAGTTGTTACAAGTCGTTACAAACACATGAGTGGGTGACGCACCGAACCGAGGCGGCCATGTTGCATCGTGACCGTAGGTAACCACGGAAACTCAGCGGAGCTGTCGGCTCGGCCTGTTAAAACTGTCACCACTGTGCAGGGCCGTTGCTAGGAATTCTGGGCCCCCTTAAAGAATACTAAAGTGGGCCCCTCCCCCTAACTTTTCCAGTTTTTTTTCTTAGACTACGTATGTATTATCATTTTTTATTTAGCCTAGTAGCCTACCTTGTTTTGATGCTAATGCAACATTACACTGCAAAAACCCAAGTATCTTACCAAGAATATTTGTCTTATTTCTAGTCAAAATGTAATTTCTAGTCAAAACAAATATCATTATACCTAAAATAAGACTCAGAATATTAAAAGTAGCTTGTTTTTAGACACTTTTTACTTCTTTCAAGCATATTTTCACTTGGAATAAGTAGAAAAAATCTGATAGTGGAACAAGTTTTTCTTCCTTATTACAAGCACAAAAAACTTGCTTTCACTGGCAGATTTTTCTACTTATTTCAAGTGAAAATTAGTTTGAAACAAGTGAAAATTATCTAAAAACAAGTTAATTTTTAGGTTATGAGTCTTATTTTAAGTGGAAAGAGATTCGTTTTGACTAGAAATGAGACATTTGGACAAGAAATAAGACAAATATTCTTGGAAAGATGTTGAGTTTTTACAGTGTACTATGAGTATTAGTCAGGGTCTTACACAGAATAAATCAGTCATACAAAGATTAGACTACTGGGGTTTTTTATGGGCCCCACTGGGCGCTGGGCCCCTAGAATTATCATCACCTTTCTCCCCTATACAACGGCCCTGCCACTGTGTAGTGTGAGGAAGGACGGACGCACTGGTGTTGCATTCAGGTGCAGTCAGGCAGACGGCCGTCGGCAAACCAACCGGATGTCATTTTACTCGACGAGAGAAAGACGGTAAAACGTGGGTCGGGTAAACAATACGACATCACCATGACAACATATTGTCACGCCTGTATTATTTTGCCTCGTGCTGGCGGACCACTTGTTTACATAAACGCTTGTTTATCCTGTTACATGCAGCGTCTGTTGTCTGTCTGACGTCTGCCCGATTTCAGGTGAATGCAACATCAAGAATACGTTCAGATATGCAACCGCACCTCTAGATGGGGGGAATTCCTACATACTATACCTTTAAAGAGGAACTATGCAGGATTTTTACCTTAAAGGGATAGTTCAACATTTTGGCAAATTGGTCCATTGCCATAATCGCTCTACTCATAGCAGTAGGTTCGTTAACTTTATTTGTGTGTGTGTGTGTGTGTGTGTGGACCAGACGAGTACTGGCAGAACCACCCGGAGCTCCACGACATCCCGATCTTCTACGCTTCGTCTCTGGCCAGGAAGTGCATGGCCGTGTACCAGACCTACATCAACGCCATGAACGACAAGATCCGCAAGGCCATCAACATCAACAACCCCTTCGTCTTCAAGCACATCAGCAACCTGAAGGTTTGTTTTGTTTTTGTTTTTGTTTTTACTTTTCTGTCCTGTTTTATTGTGTCGTCAGGTTTGTTCTGTCCTTTGTTTTCTGTTTTGTCTGTTTTGGTCAGTGTATTGTCAGTGTATACAGGTAATACTCAGAAAATTAGAATATCGTGAAAAAGTTCATTCATTGAAGCAGTAATTCAGGCAAATGGGGGCCCAACCAAGTACTGAGTACACAAAATGATTATACTTTTCTGATGGCTGACATTTCATTTATTTAAACAAATTTTTCTGTTTATTTCATGTGATATTCAAATTTTTTGAGACTCTGATTTTGGGGTTTTCATAAGCTGTAAGCCATAATAATCAAAATTCTAACAAATAAAAGCTTGAAATATCTTGCAATGCCTGTTATGAGTCTAAATAATATATTTTTAAGTTGAATTACTTAAATGAATGAACTTTTTCACGATATTCTAATTTTCTGAGTATTACCTGTACATTGTGTATGTTTAGGGTTGCAAAGGGGCGGAAAATTTCCAGTTTTTTATTCCAAATTGGAAAATATCCATGGGAATTATGGGAAATTATGGGAATTTATGGGGATTAACTGGAAATTTGGGGTAATTTAAACAAACTGTATCATATCCAAACATAAATGTAAATATTTTGTTTTGTCATAAGCAGACATCCATGCAAAATAACAATACAATTAAAAAAACATGACATTTCAACAGATTTATTTGTGAGTAGAACTTTATCAAGTTTTAATTCTTGTATGAACAATCAGCTATTTTACTGAACAACAAAAACATGAATGTTGAGTAAAATATTACTAATTGCTTATTAAGGGCCAACCTTCAATTTTGTAAATTTCGGATTTATTCCCGTTTATTCCCATAGAAAGTTTCCGATATTACCCGATACCCGATATTTTGCAACCCTATGTATGCTATTGCCTGTTTCCATTGTTGTTGTCGTTTGTTTTCTGACGTGTGTGTGTGTGTGTGTGTGTGTGTGTGTGTGTGTGTGTGTGTGTGTGTGTGTGTGTGTGTGTGTGTGTGTGTGTGTGTGTGTGTGTGTGTGTGTCAGAGCATGGACCACTTCGACGACATCGGGCCCAGCGTGGTGATGGCGTCGCCCGGCATGATGCAGAGCGGTTTGTCCCGGGAGCTGTTTGAGAGCTGGTGCACGGACAAGAGGAACGGCGTCATCATCGCCGGCTACTGCGTGGAGGGGACGCTCGCCAAGGTGGGAATCGAACCTGCGACACCTCGGGTCCCTTCTGCAGTTTTTAAAAAAAATTATTATCACAGGAAGTGAAACGTTTCCTCCACTGGTTTTTAGAAATGTCAGGTCTGTGCTTAAGTTAAGAACAACAGAGAGTGAGAGAGTGAAATCAAATAAACAATCACAGCAATAAATAAAAATAGACAATAACAGCTGTAAAATTAGTTTGTCTGCCCCAAATGCATCTTTCTTTATTCATAACTTCTCCTTTAATCGGTATCTTATAGTTTGGAGATAATAACTGCGATGGCAAGAACAGCAACACAAATAACTCTGACTGAGAACCGTGTAATTGCTGAAACAAGATCTTTTACAGTGTGTGTATCTGAATAAAAACCAGAAATAAGACTCTTATTTAAATTATATTATTGATCGGCATCGATAGATATTCCCAGTATTGGATCAGTCCGGTCAGTTTTATTGATAATGTTGAGTTTAATGTGGCTGCGTAACAAGAATCTGAATCTGTGACATACGCCTGTGTTAACGACGTAGGACCGATCAGAAGAGTGTGTCGTGTTGCGTTCAAGTGCTGCTGGGATTTAATGAACTTTTAATAATATATTTATATTATTTTAAATGATTAAACTTTTCACACAGGTTATTTAATGTACTGTGTGTGTGTGTGTGTGTATGTTGAATTGAATTGAATTGAAATTTGTTTATTTCGGTCATACAACACCAACATCAAAATCGACCATTTTGTGTGAACAGTTTAGCCAAAACATATTATACACAATTGCAACCACACACACACACACAAAAAAAAGAAAATATCATACAGTGACCGAAAAGGGAATAGGCTGAAGCCCAAGGCTTATATTTGCCTATCCTTTACACTCTATGAAATTGAATTACCTAGAATGTCAGCAGTCCACAATAATAAGATGAAAATAATCATTACTGTATTTTATAATTTTTCATTATTTCACATTTCAAGGCTTTCTTAAAACTCAACAAAGAACTACATGTCTTCAACTCATCACTGAGCTTATTCCACATTTTAACTCCTAAGACTGAAACACATTTGTATTTTATATTAGTTCTCACTTTACACATTTCAAAAATCAATAATCCTCTTAAATTATAGTTTCCTTTTCTTAATTTAAATAACTGAAGGATACAAGCTGGAAGGCTGTTGTTCTTTACTCGAAAAATGATTTCCATTGTCTTTAGGAACACAATATCTGAAAATTTTAATGCATTAGATCTTAAAAATAGTGGGTTGGTAGGTTCACAATAGCACTCTTTGTTTATTATTCTAATAACTCTTTTTTGAAGCTTGATTATAGGGTCTATGTTTGTTTTATAAACATTTCCCCAAACTTCAACGCAGTATGTCAAATATGGAAATATAAGAGAATAATATAAAATATGCAGACATTTCTTATTCAACATGTCCCTTGTTTTATAAAGAATGGCAATGGATTTGGATATTTTTCCCTTGATATATTCTATATGAGGCTTCCAACACAGTTTATGATCAATAATTACTCCCAAAAACTTAGTTTCATATACTCTATCGATTTCCACTTGATTTAATTTTAATTTTACTTCACAATTGGTCCTAGCACCGCTAAACACCATACATTTTGTTTCTTTTCATTTAATGATAACTTATTAATATCAAACCATTTTTTTAGCTGAAACAACTCTACTTCTACTGTCCTCAGCACTTCCTTCAAATCCTCCCCTGAACAATATACATTAGTGTCATTACATACATTAGTGTATGTGTGTAATATGTGTGTGTGTGTGTGTTGCAGCACATCATGACGGAGCCTGATGAGATCGCCACCATGTCGGGACAGAAGCTTCCTCTCAAGATGTCGGTCGACTACATCTCCTTCTCCGCTCACACCGACTACCAGCAGACCAGCGAGTTCATCCGGGCGCTCAAACCGCCGCACGTGGTAAAAACAACACACACAGACACACACTATTTAAATCCACACTATTTAATTAAATCCACAAAGCGATGTTCCTGGATCCTTTGGGTTTAATGCGACACACTAACAGGCAAAAACACTGTTTTTTCATGCACTGATCAATTTTGAGATTTTGGGCTATTTTTCTCTCAGAAAAGTGGAAAGAAATGGTAGAAAATCCACATTAAGGTTTTTTATTTTACTTCATTTTGTCTCTTTCATCAGTAGATTTCTCCTAAATTCACCAAAAGTTATGTCAGGTATCACTGTAAAGCTCCCTCTCTCTCCTGAACAATTATGTGGATCCAAAAATTGTCGTTTCCTCCGTATCCGCGACCAATCGTAAAAGTGCGATTCACATTAATGATCTATGGAATTTTACAGTACAAATCTTTAAAGGCCGTTTTCTCAAAATGAGTTTTTCCTCAGACTCTGGACCCGAAATCTCCACTTCAGCGGCACTTACAGACACCAAACCTTCCAGTTTTATTCCTGTCTATATTCTGAAGGTTTTTACAGAGGGGATTGTTGATACATCATCCACAGCCTGATTTATACAACATTTTATTCATAAAAACATGGCGATATTTGAATCTTTAGGGCTGGTGACAGTATTTTCTCATTTACAGAGTGATACAAAGACATATCCAAAATCCCCTCTGTAAAAACTTCTGACTCTAGTATGTCAACAAAATAAAACAAGAATTTTGAAAGGTTCTTTATCCATTGTTCAGATTTCGGTTCTGGAAATGTATGCAAATTAGCGCATATTTCATCAGATATTGCTCCATTTACATATTTAAACATAAAACTTGACAAAACTTGTAATACAAAAAATATTTGTCTTAATGTAAGTGATAAACTTGGGAAGTTTCATGGTGATATCTGTTAGTTTAAATTTCTACCCTATTCACCTGCAGTGTCCCACCTTAATGCAGTTTGTGTGTGTCCGTGTGTGTGTATGTGTGTGTGTGTGTGTGCGTGTGCAGATCCTGGTGCACGGCGAGCAGAACGAGATGGCCCGGCTGAAGGCGGCTCTGATCCGAGAGTACGAAGACAACGACGAGGTTCACATCGAAGTCCACAACCCGCGAAACACTGAAGCCGTGACGCTGAACTTCAGAGGAGAGAAACTGGCCAAGGTGTGTGTGTGTCTGTGTGTGTGTGTGTGTGTGTTGTTGTTGTTGTTGTTGTTGTATTGGTGTGGGCCGTGTTGTTAACTCCCAGCATGCTCCGCTCCGCTGTGCTGTGCTGCAGGTGATGGGCGTGCTGGCGGATGAGAAGTGCTCTCAGGGTCAGAGAGTCTCCGGGATCCTGGTGAAGAGAAACTTCAGTTACCACATCCTGACGCCGTCCGACCTCTCCAGTCAGTCTGCGTGTGTGTGTGTGTGTGTGTGTGTGTGTGTGTGTGTGTGTGTGTGTGTGTGTGTATTGTCAAACACTTATTATAATTGATGAATGTTTAATGTTTTTGATCCGTCATCAAATGTTTCAAGCTGCTTCTGTCACAGAAAGTAAACCTCAACATCTGGACTGATTGGTTGGTTGGTTGGTTGATAGAAAGAAAGAAAGAAAGAAAGAAGGAAGGAAATAAAGAAAGAGTGAAGGAAAGAAAGAAAAAGAGAGAAAGAGGTGGAAAGAAAGACAATAGCTGGGTTTCCATCCAAGTCGT